>NC_088921.1:10662500-10722500 GCF_038396675.1 Hydra vulgaris | reverse complement strand
CAAAATGGCATGTCAAAAATGGAAATTTAAACCATGACATAAACCACAAAATAAAGTTCTAAAGCTTTTAAGTAAAGAAAAAAGTCAACTGTATTAAAATTTTTAAAATTCAAACATAAACAAAAGTTCTAAATTTAATAAGAAGTTGGAATGCCAAGGCCAAAACGTTCCAGGCAAAGGCCTAAAGGTTCAAGGTCAAGGCCAAAACGTTCACTGTATATATATATATATATATATATATATATATATATATATATATATATATATATATATATATATATATATATATATATATATATATATATATATATATATATATATATATATATATATATATATATATATATATATATATATATATATATATATATATATATATATATATATATATATATATATATATATATATATATATATATATATATATATATATATATATATATATATATATATATATATATATATATATATATATATATATATATATATATATATATATATATATATATATATATATATATATATATATATATATATATATATATATATATTACAATTAAAAAAACTTAAAATTATGTAAAATTCATTACCTTTGAATATTAAAAAACAAGCATACTTGTTAAACTCAAATTCCCTTTGATAGCAAATGCAAAAGATGTATTTTTAACATCCATCTATTGTAATTTTTAACAAAGTATTGTGGACTTTGTTTAAAATTACAATAGTATTTTGAATCACCATAGACTTCATAACAATAAAACACACGCCCATTTGATTTACACAATTTTAAGTAAGATTATGTACTTTAAATAGCACACAGATTAAGGAAGTAATAAACCTTATTTTTCTAGGTCTGTGTTTTGTCAAGTTTTCAAAATCTTATTATGAACACGAGAGAACAAAATTGTTCACAACCGCACACCAAGGGAACCCTAACACTTAGACATGACACTTCGGACATAAATCTGCGCAGTACGTCCAGAAATCTCCATTTAAGTTAAAGTAGTAGTAGTAGTAGTCGTAGTCGTAGTCGTAGTCGCAGTCGTAGTCGTAGTCGTAGTCGTAGTCGTAGTCGTAGTCGTAGTCGTTGTCGTAGTCGTAGTCGTAGTGGTAGTGGTAGTAGTAGTCGTAGTCGTAGTCGTAGTCGCAGTCGTAGTCGTAGTCGTAGTCGTAGTCGTAGTCGTAGTCGTAGTCGTTGTCGTAGTCGTAGTCGTAGTGGTAGTGGTAGTGGTAGTGGTAGTCGTAGTCGTAGTCGTAGTCGTAGTGGTAGTCGTAGTGGTAGTAGTAGTAGTAGTAGTAGTAGTAGTAGTAGTAGTAGTAGTAGTAGTAGTAGTAGTAGTAGTAGTAGTAGTAGTAGTAGTAGTAGTAGTAGTAGTAGTAGTAGTAGTAGTAGTAGTAGTAGTAGTAGTAGTAGTAGTAGTAGTAGTAGTAGTAGTAGTAGTAGTAGTAGTAGGAGTAGTAGTAGTAGGAGTAGTAGTAGTAGTAGTAGTTTTTTTTTGTTGTTGTTGCTTTTTGCGCCCTTATGCTACTATTTGAGCCCTTACGCTGCAATTTGAGCCCGTTTGTTGGCAGCATAAGGGCTCCGTGAGCCCTAATGTCACGGGCTAGTTTTGTGAAAGTAATCGAGGTTATTTTGTGAATTAGAAACTATAACATTTAATAGAATTTTTTATCGTACGAGTATTACACAGTGTTATAAAATGGGTTCTAACCTTGACTTTCTGACCCGAGAAAACCCTTTTGTGGAATGATAGCCCACACTATGGGGATCACTTGGATATAAGTATTAAAATCAAATTACAACGTCCTGGCAAGTTATTGACAGGGCCGTACCGAACGACAAAGACGTGGGGATGTGGGGGGGGGGTGTGAAAATGAAAAAAACAAAATTTTACTGACAAGATTTTTTTTTTTTTAGAAGCCAAATTTCAGTTTTAACCGACATAAACCATAATTTTCGAGTTTTCCGTCAAAAACCGACAGAATATAGTACAAAATATAGGTTATTCCAATAAATATGAACTATGGAAACAAAAAGACATATTCTGAGAGTTTATCGTGCATCTAAAATGAAAATTATGCTTTAAAATAATTATTCTAATACAAGAAAAAATCATTCTAAAATGGCTCTTTTCACAAGCAATGTTTACTATTAAGTAAAGGCAGCATTGCAACTTTTTTCTGTATTCAGGATGATGGTTAGGTCGTTTGTACCTTTGCCAATGCACTTGAAAGTTGTGATGCATTGTCTCTGTTGCTTGTTCTGAGTAAAGTCTGAGAGCTTGGCCGTGTTTGTCAATGAAATCTTTCACATGAAAAAATACAGCATGAACCTTGGGTGTCACAGAAACATTTTGCAGTGCCACATAAGCCACTCTGAAAGCTTCAATTTTTTGTACATAACTTGGATCAAGAACGCATCCAAAACAGGCAGACACTACTGCATTGAATTTTCGAAATACATCAACTAATGGTATTGCAGCATATGGTATTGCAGCATATGGTATTGCAACTAATGGTATACATGCAACTAATGGTATTGCAACTACATACATACAACTACATACAACTACATACATACATACAACTACATACATACAACTACATACAACTACATACATGCAACTAATGGTATACATTGCAACTAATGGTATAACATATGGTATTGCAGCATATGGTATTGCAACTAATGGTATTGCAGCAATGGTATTGCAGCATGAGTGTTTCTCGACAATAGATTGAAGAAGATCAATATTTTTTAGCAGCTTCCTGCACTCATTTCCTGCAAAATGCCTTCCATGATAAGGCTGTTGTTTAATGTGCAGTGAATCAGTCCAAAGAGTTCCTTGAGGGAAAACTTTTAGTAGGGCAGCAAAGAGATGATTGAAAACACCAATAAGGAGATGCAACTCCATTGGCGGTATGAAGTCTAAAACTAATGTGCCACCAGCAAGATCAAATACAGGAGAATGAACAACATTCATGTAATCACGAGCTCTTTTGATGTTTGATCCTGCTGCATTGAAAAGTGAGACATTCTGATCAAGAGATTGGAAAGTTCTTAATTTTCCTTGATTTAAAAGGTCCTTTGCACTTGACTCACACCAGGTGCAAGGGTGTGAACTTGAGTGTGCTTGGAGACCACAAATTATATTTACCAGTTTTAGGTCACAGGACAAAACAAAATCTTGGTCTCTCATATTGATCAATTCGAAAATTTGAGACACATTTGAGTAGTTTTCTTGCACGTCCTCAGAGACAGCACTAATAAGTTGCCGCCTAACTCCAGTGTCCTTGAAAAACTTGTTTGTGCAATTGAGTTTTGCTGGGGGAGTGTTAGGTTCACGATTTAATTCAATAATTCCAAGGCTTACTTTCACGAATCCTCCCCCACCGTCAATTCCAACTTTCACAATATGATTGTTTGATGTGCTTCTCATAGAAATGAGTTCATTTTTAAGCTCTTTGTAGTCCTTGCAATGAATGACAGTCCCTTCCACATCCAGCATGATCTTTAATCAATGAACTCGTGAAATGGTGAGAAAGCTGCTTACTAACTGCATCAAATTTTACAGCATAGTTTTTCTCAACAATATGTTGTGAAGTTGACTGATTAATTGTAGCAGCTAGTCTCTTGATGCCATTGTTTGAAAGCCCTGTGTTTGCCTGAACTTGAACAAGTTCTTTTATACTAATTGATGGGTTAGGAGGAAATAGTTTTCTAGCTGATGAGGAACCTAAAATAAATGCAGATATTGTTTAATTTCAAAATTTCTAAAATATCTTTTCATGAAAGTTAAACTTTTACCTGGCATTATTGGAAGCATTCTTCCACCTTGTGGTTGACTCAATCGAACAGTGCCATGTGGAGAAGAATCCTTACTTGAAACAACAAGAGTAGCAACTCGTTCAGATGCAACAGGATCCTTGGTTGCAACAGCAACAAGGTTATTTCGCAAAGTGCCCTTTGTGCAATGATGAGGTAATCCTCTTCCAATAATTGAAAAACAGTCAGAGCATCGTTTTTGGACAGTTGAAGATGGAGTATTTTGTGCTGAGCTCTGCAAAAGCTGAGTTTTCTGTTGACCATTATTTCTCAGTTTTCCAACAGAACAAATCAAACAGTCACATTGTGTGTCTCTAGTTTGAGGTCGAATTTTTATAGTCTCAAAATTGTAAAGTGATGGGAGATTGATGTGTTCTCCAGAATCCTTTCTTCTAAAACAAGAACGAAACTTTTCACAAATTCCAAGTGGAACTTTGTCATTACTAAAATCGATCCTCTCATTGAGTATTGTTTGGCATTTTTCTTTTAGGAAAGGTGTCAGTTCCCTCTGACATTTACTGAAGCAAAGAAAACAGACAGTTTTTCTGCAGTCTTGGTGGTTTTTTGCTGTATTCGGCATTTTTTTGTAAAATTAGATGTGCGCAGTTTTGCTCTCGTGAATAAAGTAAATAAATCATGCCTTTTCCCGAAATTTTTATTTTCCCGAAATTTTCCCGAAATTCAAAAACTGTCTTATTTTCACAGTTAAAAATAATTTTTATGAAAAGTTAAACTGAAAAACAGAAGAATAAAAAAATATTATATTTGTTTGGTAATAAAGGAAGCTTATCTTCTTGATATCTTTTAATTTTTCAACTTTTTTTTATGGTTTCATAAAACATAATGCTCTTTATGCTACAGTATGTTTGCTTACTTGAATTTAAAATTATTTCTTAGTGTAAAAATGCAAAACAAGCTATCATTTCGAATGTGTGTGTAATCAATAAATTCAGAAAATTTAAACATCAATAACTTGCCAGGACGTTGTAATCTGATTTTATTACTTATATCCAAGTGATCCCCATAGTGTGGGCTATCATTCCACAAAAGGTTTTTCTCGGGTCAGAAAGTTAAGGTTAGAACCCATTTTATAACACTGTGATTACATATGGAACAATACTGGTATGAAAATGCAAATAATACTCGTATGATAAAAAATATATATTAACGTATATTTTTTTACTCTTATGATAAAATCAAACCATACTCGTACGATAAAAAATTCTGGCATACCTAATAAATGTAATGGTATAAAAGCCATGAATAATTATAATTGATGTTTTATATTAATTAAATTACAGTGCGAATCTACACACAAAATTTGATTATGATAACGTATCAATTGTAATTATTTATGGTTTTGATTTCTAACCTAAGTAATTATTTTTGCTGTTTTATAATCAAATCTAATGTTTAATAAATCCAATTATTATTAAGTAGTTTGATATATTAAACATAAGTAAATGTTTCAATATTATCCAAAGTTACTTCTAATAGATTCTAATGTTTTATCATTTTTTAGAATGCTTTGGAATAAACAAAAGATTAAAAAAAAATGATTAGGTCATTTTAATTAGCTTTTAATTATCTTAATTTCTTTTTCTAAAATACTTTTATTTTAGTTTAATTAAAATGATTATTTGTTCAATTTGTCAACAAGCATCATTTACATGTTTATCTTGCGCTTTATGTACACATTATTGACACTAAATGTCAAGGTAGTACACTTGGTGAATACAATGTGATGTGCAAAACTTGTACAGGTATTGATATATATTTTGTTGTATTTTTCTTTAGAATATATATATATATATATATATATATATATATATATATATATATATATATATATATATATATATATATATATATATATATATATATATATATATGTATATATATATATATATATATATATAAATATATATATATATATAAATAACAAATAAATAAATAAATTAAATATATTTCAGACAACAGGCATGTACAAATTAGGAGCCAGGTCCATAGTTTTTTTAAAAGAAAAGTATTATTTTAAACTTTGATTAACTGAATTTATAGAGTGATTCACCAAGGTACAAGCCATCAACTGTTTACGAAAAGCATGTCTATAGTTTAAGATAATTGTATGAAAAGATGGTAATCTGAACTCTAAAAGCATGTAAGATATACTATCATATTTGTTGTATCCGAAAAACATTTTAGCACATTTGTTGTAGCAATACTGAAGGCGTGCCATTGTTTTATCATTATAATTTTGCCACAAAGGAACACCATATAAACAAATGCAATATGCTTTAAACAGTTTAACCTTCACTCTGGTGGAACATAAATGAAAGCGTCTAATTAAGATATTTGTACGTGTGTAAAGGCCCTTCACCTCTTTGATTATATCAAGATCATCGGTTAGGTCATTTTTAATTATATGACCAAGGTATTTGAAAGATTCAACAAAAGTAATTTCACATCCTGACACACATAATTCTGGGAAGGAGTTTGATATAACTTTTGATTTTTGAGTTGGATTAAACACCATACATACAGTTTTCTTGGTATTAAAGGACATGTTAATTAAGGAAGATTCCTTATTTGTAAAGCTAATTATTTTCTGAAGAGAAAACCAAGAAGGCGCAATTAGAACCATATCATCAGCATAGGCCAACACATTCATGAATATACCACCTATATTACATCCAATACGAAGGTTTGATATTGATGAAATCAAATCTTGTATGTAAAAGTTAAATAGAAGTGGTGACAATATACTTCCTTGACGAACCCCATTCCCAATTCCAAAACTGTTTGATTTTGTTTTCTGCCATCGAACAGACATTTGTTGATTACTGTACCAAAATGCAAGCAAACTAACAAGTTTTTTGGGCAGACCAGTATCTATATATATATATACATATATATATATATATAGGTATGTATTTATGTATATATGAATAATTTTAAATGTATTTTACCAAATAGAGTGCTCAATATTTTTAATAGAACAGGGCAAAAATTATTTAAATTAATTAAGTTCTCTCTCTCTCTCTCTCTCTCTCTCTCTCTCTCTCTCTCTCTCTCTCTCTCTCTCTCTCTCTCTATATATATATATATATATATATATATATATATATAAATATATATATACATATATATATATATATGTATATATATATATATATATATATATATATATATATATATATATGTACATATGCATATATATGTATGCATATATATGTGTATATATATATATATATATATATATATATATATATATATATATATATATATATATATATATATATATATATATATATATATATATGTATATATATATATATATCTTTAAAAGTCATATTCTTGTTATACGATATCTTTATAATATGTAAGTTGATTTCAATAAAGAGGCAGGGTATAACTATTTTAAAGTATATTTTGATATAATTATATATTAACATATCAAAATAACCTAATATATAAAAAAGTAAATATATTATTATAGCAAAATATATTTAAAAATAGTTATACGCTTCCTTTTTATTGAAATCAACTTATTTTATTTATAAATAAATAAATATATATATATATATATATATATATATATATATATATATATATATATATATATATATATATATATATATATATATATATATATATATATATGTATATATATATGTATATATATATATATATATATATGTATGTATGTATGTATACATATATATATATATATATGTATATATATATATATATATATATATATATATATATATATATATATATATATATATATATATATATATATATATATATATGTATATATATATATATATATATATATATGTATATATATATATATATATATATATTTATATATATATTTATATATATATTTATATATATGAAGGGCTTATTATAGAACAATGACAAGCCACAAAAACAAATATTTGAGAAAAATGACTTTTAAGTTTTATTTAAATCTATAAAATCGTACTCACTATAAGTGCGTACAGTAAGATGATTTTATAATTATAGCTCCAATTTTAATAATTATGCCTTAATATCATTTTGGCTGTTGCGTATACTATTTATGATTATAAAAATGATATTAACTCATTTTTTAAAAAAGTTTAGCTTGTCGTTGTTTTACAATAAGCCCTTAAAAGTTTATGGTTATATAATAATATATAGTTTACCATTATATATAATTTAACATTATATATGAAGGACATATTGTGAAACAATGACAAGCCACAAAAACAAATATTTGAGAAAAATGACTTTTAAGTTTTATTTAAATCTATTAAATCAGTGCTTACCTATTATTCTCTCAAAATTATGCATCGTAAAATACTAATGGGTATTATATATTGGACAAAAAAAATAAATAAAAATTGTGTATACTATTTATGATTATAAAAATGATAATAACTCATTTTTGAAAAAAGTGTGGTTTGTCATTGTTTCACAAAATATTTATATATATATATATATATATATATATATATATATATATATATATATATATATATATATATATATATATATATATGTAACTCTTATATGTTGTCCGAAAGTTTTTTCCATATTATGTTAACAAAAAGTAAAAATTATAATGCAAGACCAGAATTTTTTTTTTTATTAAATGATAGACTGCCTGCCCCAACCAAACCCTCAGTCGATGTAGCAGCACTCCGTTGCGAGTTAGGCTATTTGTCAGTCGATATAGCAGCACTCCCTTGCGAGTCAGGCTATTTGTCTGTCGATATAGCAGCACTCCCTTGCGAGTCAGGCTATTTGTCAGTCGATGTAGCAGCACTCCCTTGCGAATCAGGCTATAAGATAGTCGATGTAGCAACACTCCGCATGATTTACAGTAAAAAAAATAAAAATAAAAACATTTTATTAAAAAAAATAAAAATATTTTATTAAAAAAAAAAAAAAAAAAAACATTTTATTAAAAAAAATAAAAATGAAAACATTGTTTAAATTGTTAAAAACATTCAGAATGTTTTAAAACCATTCAGAATGTTTTTAAAAACATTCTGGTCAATTAAATTTGCGTTTTTGTGGTTTTTTTAAAAAGCGATTAATTTGTAATTAAATTAATGGGTTTGACTTTCGTCCAACGCGCAAATGTTGGACGAAAGTCATAAGTAATTAAAAGTGACGTATATGTTGGCGTAAGAATCACTTTTTTCCTTCCGTGCTTTCCAAACGCAACAAACTATAGAACTATATATATGTATATATATATATATATATATATATATGTGTGTGTGTGTATATATATATATGTATATGTATATATATATATATATATATATATATATATATATGTGTGTATATATATATATGTATATGTATATATATATATATATATATGTATATGTATATTAGGGTATCCCAAAAAACAACATTTTTGAAAAATATATGCAGAGATCCCCTTAATGTGTTCTATCTAATGCAAAAACACTAGATCTAAAATTTTTTTGAATAAAAAATATTTTTATATATTAAAATATTTTTTGATTAAAAAATATTTTAATATATTAAAAAATATAAACAATGTTTATATTTAAAAATATTAACATTGTTTATATTTTTTCAGTATAAAGCATGTCAATGATATCGGTTAGACCATGAACAAGGGAGAAAGAATGCTAACCAAAAGAAACGCAATTATCAAATAGAAATTGTTACAAGAGAAATCAGTGATGTAGTTAAGTGAAAATTTTCCTATTAGATTCCTGCAATAATTTAGAACTGAGTTTGTTAAAAATGATATTGGAATAGTAATTAAAGGAAATGGTTTAAAAAGCTAGAGCAAGGAAAAACCTGTTGAAATTAAAATTTTGGAAAAAGCAGTACAAATATTGGAAGGAAAGAAGAAAATAGTGAGAAACTTATTTTCTTTTTTTAAAATATTTCTTTATTCTAGCTATTGTTTTTCTTTACAAAATAATTTTTCCTTTTTTTTACTTAATCTTTATAATATAGAAAAAAGATACTTAACAACAACTTTTGCTTGTGAAACTTTGATAATACTTAGTCATAAAAAAGAGTATTTTTTTAGATAGTTTAAAAAAGTAGAATCGTGTAAATAAAAGCCTTTAATTGAAGAACATATGATCATTTATTACATAAGTGAGTGTCAATGCATGTCTATGTAAGTATTTTATTTTATATATGCGAGTGTCAATGCAACTCAATTTTTTTCTGGAAACAATTTATAATTATTACTATATATAGTTAATAAGTCAGGGTAAAAGGGTTTTTTTGAACGAGTCAGGGAAAACAAGTGAGTTTCAAGGAAAAAAGTCAGGGAAATTACTTATATTTTTGAGTTAAGTCAGGGAAATCTTTTATTGAGAACCTGTATAAACCCTGAATAAGTCTTTGGTATTTTATTAATTTACAGTTGTTTTTTTTATGCATTTTTAAGTATGAAAACAGAAATGATGAAAGCTGTTGATAACAATGACTTTAATCAAGCATCAAAGGTATAGAAACATTTGACTTTTTTTTTTAAATTGTTGTTAAGATTTTTTTTTTAATTTAATAAATGATTTTTTATCCTTCAATATTATCATTTTTAAGTTGCTGTCAAAACTGAAAACCCTTGATGAACCTGTTTCTAAAAACAGTCGCCGCAAAGTAAGATGTCCTGCTTGGCTTCAAAGTGTTGAGGGTGGTATCAAACCACTTCGGACTGCCCTGAAACATAAATATGTTGCTTTAGGAGCTGTTCGTCATGCCACAGATGATGATGTAATAAAATACAAGCAACTTGGTGTGTTTCTTTCTTAAATTCTTGGATGTTAAAAATGCAAGAAGATAAAAAGCAGCCAGGAACAATTAAAACCTATTTAGGTGCTCTACAACTGTTTTTAGACTTTTGTATTTCTAAAGAAAAACTTGAAATTATTTCTAATGAAGAATACTCCAAGTTAAAAATCTCTATGAAGCAGTGGTTAAAAATCTCTATGAAGCGTAGTTTGTGGAAGGGCATCCAGGAGAGACAGCATGAAAAAGACATGGATGATTTCCACAACTTTCCGTCTTCTGAAGAAATAAATGCATTAGATAAACCTGATTATGTCAAATGTGCAAAAGACACAATTAAAGCCTCTAAATCTTCCAGTTTTATAATTACAAAATCCAATTATTGTTTGGTCAGATCATATTTGTTAATATATACAATTCTTAATAATGCCACAAAACCAGGAGCTTCCGCCAATGTGACTATTGGTGAGTTACGCAGAGCATTATATAAAGAAAATTGTTATACAATTAGCATTAAAAAGCATAAAACATCATATAAGGGGCCTGCAAATATTGTATTGACTTTTGAGCTTTACAATGAGCTAAATACATATATAGAGTTTTTTCGAAATAAACTTAATGGAATTTCTCTTCCCACAGATACAGCAGTTGTGTTTTTGAGTTATAATGGTGCTCCAATGGACTCATCAATGATTACTTCCCAGTTTCATTTATTTTGGAATCGTGCTTTAGGTAAAAAGGTAAAGGAAGATTATACTAAAATGACTCCAACGTTAGTGAGAAAATTTACGTCAACAAAAGTTCATCAAAGTTTTCCCAGCTTGAAGCAAAATGTTGCGCATCATTTATGTCACAGTTTGAAAGTGGCTGAGAGCAATTATGCCATATTTGACAAATATAATGCTGCATCAAGTACAAGTAATCAACTGTGTTTAATTCAAAGATCATTAACAGATGAACAGGGTACAAAACTAGAAAAGAAAAACATACCTTTGAATTTGTTTGAAAATGAAATAAACAAGGGGTTTATAATAGTAGCTGATGTAAAAAAAAAGTTGGCTAATTCTTCAGAAAACGTATGTGATGAAAAGGTCAAAAAAATAGTTGATAAAGACATCTTTTAAAAGAAGTCAAAAAGAATTTACTAAAGAAGATAGGAGGCTTATTTATACACATTTATCTAATGTAATATATTCAAATGAGCCAATTATGAAAGACAAGTTTGCGTTAATGTTGAAGAAACTAAAACTAGAGGGTCTTGTAAAGAAGTTTGGTTTACAATCATTGGCCGTAAAAATGCGAACTGAAAGAAAAAGCAATATAAACATTTTGTAAATAGTTTTTTCATTATTTAGGTGTCTTAAAACAAAAGTGAATTTTTTATTTACTACATATTATTTTCATGTAAAAATTTAATAGTTTTAAACTGGGTGGAAGGCATATGGCAGAAATAGTTTGTTCATGTCTTTATTATGTTTGCAGATGTTGTTTTTTTGTACAAAAATAAATAATTATATTAAAATAACTATAAAAAACAGGGTTTTTTTATTAACGTTTTTTTTTTTACGTTTATTTGTTACTACAGTAGTAGTAGTAATAAAGCAGTAGAAGTAATACTACTGGTTAAATGTTCAATAGAATTAGTGAAATTGAAATGGATGATATTAGGCTTGAAGAAGTTATTTGTGGAAATGAAAATAATGTGATTAGGCATGTTGATAATCTCCTTGTCGAAATGAAATAGATAGAGCTAGGCGAGATGAAATTATTCATCTACAAAATAAATAATTTTTTTCTAGACAAGGAAGAAATGTTGCTAGACATAATAATTAGTATACTACTTTGCTAGACTGTTGCTAGACAAAAAGCAATACAATTATAGATCAAAACTATTTAAGAGAAGTGAACCAGACCTGCCAGATAAAAAATATTTTGATTAAACACTTTTTTTATGTTGCCATAATGGTAAGGTAGTTTTGCCTTTACATTTATCGTTTCTACAAGTTTTACAAGATATATTCACAGGGAGCTAAAAAGATCATAATTCTAATATAAATTTTTTATATTGGAATATTAGAAAATATGATAATGCCTATTACTATACTAATGCCTATATTAGAAAGAAATTATATTATACCAGTGGAATATTGTAAAGAAATAATATTATACCAGTGGAATATTGTAAAGAATTAATATTATACCAGTGGAATACTATAAAGAATTAATATTATACCAGTGAAATATTAGAAAGAAATAATATTATACCAGTGGAATAATAGAAAGAAATAATATTATACCAGTGGAATATTAGAAAGAAATAATATTATACCAGTGGAATATTAGAAAGAAATAATATTATACCAGTGGAATATTATAAAGAAATAATATTATACCAGTGGAATATTATAAAGAAATAATATTATACCAGTGGAATACTATAAAGAATTAATATTATACCAGTGAAATATTAGAAAGAAATAATATTATACCAGTGGAATAATAGAAAGAAATAATATTATACCAGTGGAATATTAGAAAGAAATAATATTATACCAGTGGAATATTAGAAAGAAATAATATTATACCAGTGGAATATTAGAAAGAAATATTATTATACCAGTGGAATATTAGAAAGAAATATTAACGCCTGTCTTTCTCTTGTTTCATTTACAGCTAATGTTAACTGGATATCTATTTTTTACTATACTTTTCTTTTTATTCCTCAAATTTTTTTCAATATTTTAAGATATCACAATCAATAAATTTAAGAATTATCAGAACTTACTTTTTAAAGAGTTATCATAGTTATAATATTAGTTGCTATATATTTTATTTACTTTTCATAGTAACCTTTTTTTTTTTTTTTTTTTTTTTATAAATTCAAGCATTGTCTAATTATGTTCTTCCTTTTTTTTAGTTGATTTTGTCATTGCTTTATAAATTCGCCTACTGTTGAAACATGATTTTAATTTAGTAAATTTATATCATTTGAAATTTACTGTATTAATCATTAGTCAACAGTTGAAAAGAAACTAGAATTCTGCATAATTGAGGTGAAAATAATTTTGTTTATTGGTATCATTACAAAATCAGTTTTTATGGTATTGTTTTATAGCTATTTTGTGCTACTATTTTATTATATTATATTATATTATTATAACGACATGTTATAACAACACTATGTTGATTTCGTCATTGTCAAATTACTTTTATTATGCTCATAATAAGTTCTTTATTAAATCATAATATTTTGTATGTTATTTAACTTTTTTTAACGTAGCTGTGCCATTGAAAACGCTGTCTGTTTCTTTCTCTTTTTATTTAGGGTTTGTTAACAAAGGGATCATTAATGGAACCCTTTATGTTATTACTAAGTTCTTAGGTATTTCAAGGTTGTTTTTTTTAATAAGCTTTTGCTTTTTACTGACTTTAATAAGCTTTTGCTTTTTACTGATTTAATAATTGAATGTATGAAATGTATTGTTTATGTCGTAAACTAAAATTTGTATTTTATTATATTTTTCAGATAATATATCAAATTAATTGCTATTATTGATTTATTTACTAATAATCCTTATTACGAGTTGCTTGCTGCTAGTTAAATAATGAACCTTCCGATAATTGCCGAAAATTATATTGTCCTGTTTGTTGCAAGTAGGTTTTTGTTTATAAAGTATTTATTACCAAAAACCAAGTTTACATAATAATTGAGATTGTGATAGACTTAAAGAAGCGTCTCATGACTAAAAGACACAATTGGACGAGTCAAAAGCAAGAGAAATAAAGAATAAAAGAGTTTTATGGTAACAAAAGAAATATTTATTTTAATTGAATAAATGTAGCAAAATGTTAGTTTTGCAAACATATTTTTATACATAATATTATACAAAGCTGTTTCGAGACTGTGTAAATTCCTTTATCAGATGCAAAGCAAATTGCGATTAAAGAATACCATAAATCTGAAAGAGCTAAAAGCTTTAAAAGATTATTAGTACGTCACAATAAATAACAAAATTATAAAAACTCATATAAAAAAAGTACTATCCTTTCCTAAAAATTGTTGCACAAAATAAATTACAAAGAAACAAAACTAGGCTTTTTAAATTTGACTTGTACGCATATCTATCTGCATTCAAAATTAACCGACACGTTTGTTTTTGTTTGCAAAAACTTTTTTTTTAATGATGACGAGTGATTACCTGCTCAAGCTATACTGCATATATATATATATATATATATATATATATATATATATATATATATATATAAATATATACGTTGTCGTAGTAGTAGTAGTAGTAGTAGTAGTAGTAGTAGTAGTAGTAGCAGTAGTAGTAGTAGTAGTAGTAGTAGTAGTAGTAGTAGTAGTAGTAGTAGTAGTAGTAGTAGTAGTAGTAGTAGTAGTAGTAGCAGATGTAGTAGTAATAGTAGTAGTAGTAGTAGTAGTAGTAGTAGTAGTAGTAGTAGTAGTAGTAGTAGTAGTAGTAGTAGTAGTGTCTTTTTTGAAGTAGTTAATAGGCTTTTCTGCACGCGGTCTTTCAAGCAGGGTCTGCAAGTGGATTATAGCTAATAAATTTTTATTTGCAATGCATTGCCTTCAAACCTTCTGTTTGACAGAAATTAAGAGGAGTTATAGTGGTATTGGACTCTACAATCTCATTGACAGCAGTCTCCTAATCAGTATGTCGCATATAATATATAACAACTTGTTTGTTCAAAACCTTATTTTTTTTCCTTTGATTTTGTAATTATTTAGTAAATATTTACAAATATGTGATATACACACAAGTTAATTAAGATGTTTTAAATTGAAAATTTAAATGTTTTAGAAAACACAGATGACATACCAAAAGTAGAGAGTCCAGAGCTTGTTATTGCAGAGCTGCAAGCAGCTGCCAATATACCAATGCAGAAACTCATACCCTCCATCAATATGTGTGCTTTCTAACACATTTGAATTTGAATTTCTAACACATATTGAAAGCCTTAAAGTTTTTACAGTCTCTGCACCTGACGGAAATGCGCATGTTGTGAAGCTGTATCCAAAGGAACACTGCACGTGTCCTTCTTCAACAATGTGTTGTCACATACTAGCTGTTAAACGCAGCATTGGAGTTGAATGGAGTGAACAAAAAATGATAAATTTGACCAAATTGCGACAAAACTCACCGCACACTAAATTACTGTGAGGTACCTAATAAATAAATAATCCTAAAAAATGGGGACACTTTTTAGGTAAATGAGTAAAGAATCTACAATATCATTCAACATGAGGCGGTCTAAATAAAGTCTGGATAAATGGGGCAAAAATTTAAATAAATATTTAATACTTGACATCTCCAAGTACAATGTTAGTAGTTAAAAATATATAATCAAGTATAAACTCTAATCGTTAATGACATTTTGAGTTATATGTTTCAAACAAATGTGATTCATCTTAATATCTAACTTGATTAAATAAGTAAGTGATTGAAGTCCTAGCTAATTATGAAGGTTTAGCGACCCTGGCTTTGGTTTCTTTAGTTCTACCGCGTTCTTCTACCTTGCATCATTACTTTGGTTTAGTTTGCCTACTGATGAAGTATGGTTTAAATTTAATAAATTATTAAGATTTGAAATTTACTTTATTGATCATATTCTAACAGCTTGTGACATGAAATCCAATTCAAAATAGTTAAGATAAGAATTTTGTTAACGGGTTTTATAAAAGGTAAACTACAATGTTATTTCTATATGGTTTTAATACATCGTATTTTTTTTTGTTTTGTCAAGTAACATTTTGTTTTTAAGCAATAAACATTAAATCAGCATTATCAATCAATGAAGAAGTGCTTGAATGTCTGCCGGATGAGGTCAAAATTTATTAAAGTGCTGATCAAATTGATACTGATGACCTTAATGGAAGAAATAACTTTCCTGTTGAGTTTTAGAACAGCTTAATTCCTTCAGGTATGTCACCTCATTGTTTAAAATTGAAAATTGGCGTGAGCGGATCACCTGATATAAATCGGCGGATCACGTTTTTTCTTTTTTTTTTGTAGAACAATCATTAAGCTTTGTAGAGTTTGATTCAAACAATCAAAATATTAGGCGAATCACTTCATAAAATTTGGTGTATCACTTTATTCAAACTGTCAGCTCACGTTGTTTTTTTGTAGAACAATCATTAAAATTAAATAAGTTTGATTCAAACAATCAAAATATTACGCGGATCACTTTATATAAATTGGTGGATCACTTGATACATATTGGCGGATCACGTTGTTTTTTGATAGAATTATGATTATAAATTGGCGGATCACTTGATATAAATCGGCAGATCACATTGTTTTTCGGTAATATAATCATTAAAATTTATAGAGTTTGATTCAAACAATTGAAATATTAGGTGGATCACTTCATAAAACATGGCGGATCACTTAATTCAAATTGGCGGCTCAGGTTGTTTTTTTGTAGAAAAAATTATAAAATTTATAGTTTGATCCAAATAATCTAAATAATTGGCAGATCATTTGATATAAATGTGCGGATCGCTTGATATAATTGGTGGATCACGTTGTTTTTTGGTAGGAAAATCATTAAAACTTTTAGAGTTTGATTTAAGCAATCAAAATATTAGGTGGATCACTTCATAAAATTTGGCGGATCACTTGATATAAAGTGGCTAATTGCGTTATTTTTGGTAGAACAATCATTAAATTTTATAGAGTTTGATCTAAATAATCGAAATATTCGGCAGATCATTTAATATATTACGCGGATTACTTGATATAAATTGGCGGGTCACTTTGCTTTTTGAGTTCATAAAATTTATAAAATATTATAAAATTATATAATTTTTTTTGTCGTTCAATAAAATTATAATATACAAATTCCTTCTAAATATTATATTTTTTAATGAAATTAAACTAAATCTGAATCGTTTTTTTTTTTATTTATTTAATGATATAAGACTCGCTTTAGTATTGTTTAAATGATCCGCCCCGCTGATCCGCTCCGCCCCGCCGTTTGTACCTACTCATTTATGCTGTTCATTGTTTAATTTTACTATAAATTTTTTTGCTATTGTTTGTTTGTTGGTGGTTGTTTGTATTTTTCTGATTTTTATAGTCTGTTTCCTTTTCTTTAAATAAAATAAGACTGTTTTTTGTGGAAATGTAAGTGTATTTACATAAATTTGCGTATATTTCAGTATATTTTATATTTCTCTGTATCTATATGTATATTTTCTTTTAGACGAAAAAAAATATGGTATAGAAAATAGAAAATAGAAAAAAGTAGTAGAAAGTAAAAAAAATTATGTTGGATGTTTTCGAAAGAATGTTGTGTTATGCTATTTTGTAAGGTATCTGAATATATATTTAGATTTTTAAATTTGTTCTTAAATGGTTTCATTTTTTTTTATTACTTTAGATAAAAATATACTCACTGACAAAAATATGGATATTAATGAATCCTAAATTAAATTGTTATAAGTTTTTATATTGAATAATAATTGTAATAAATTGTTTTAATTTTTGTTTATTAATTTTTGACCTCAATGTTAAACAAGTGGTTAAGCTAACGAGTTAAATTGTAGAGGTTTTTGATTTTTATTTTTGATAGTTATTTGATTGCTGAAACCATAAGTAAGGGTTTTAAATCTGATACAGCTGCATGGACTGACATAGCAGCAACTCTTATTACAAAAGAATTTACATTGCATGGTTTATTCAAACTTCCTGTCCCAATGTTGGTTAACAGCACATGTAATGTAACCCCTAACTCTATACATGGACATTTTTTAAGACAAGTTAGTTTGTTTTTGCTTGATGAAACATCCATGATACCTAAACATGCCTTAAATGCAATAGATAGATTGTTAAAAGATGTTTGCAACAACAACTTTCCTTTTGTAGGAAAAGTCATTCTTTTTGGTGGTGACTTTAGGCAAATACTACCTGTTGTGAAAAGGGGACAACCAGCTGAAATTGTAGAATCGTGTATAAAATGTTTTTTTCAGTGGCAATGGATGCAGAGGTTTACATTAACTGAAAATATGAGAGTACATGATGGGGAAGGAGAATTTTCCCAATGGCTATTAAAACTTGGTAGTGGAACAATACCAGTCAAAGAAGAGGATTCTTTTAAAGGATGCATTGAAATACCTCAACAGTGCATTATTTAAAAAATGTATAGATTGTTGATAAGATTTTTGGAGATGCTGAACAAAATCATTATTCTAAACGTGTCATTTTAACACCAACTAATGTGGATTCATTATCAATCAATGAAGAAGTGCTTGAATGTCTACCAGGTGAGGTCAAAATTAATTTAAGTGCTGATCAAATTGAGACTGATGACTTAAATGAAAAAAATAACTTTCCTGTTGAGTTTTTGAACAGCTTTACTCTTTAAGGTATGCCTTCATATTGTTTAAAATTAAAAATTGGTTGTGCTATTTAGAATTATGCTATTTAGAAATTTAGATCTCAAAGCTGGGTTATGCAATGGCACTCGAATGAAAGTTAGTGCTCTTCAAAATAATTATATTGATGCAGAGGTTTTGACAGGTGTTTCTAGTGGTAAATGGGTATTTGTTCCTCGAATTCAGTTGGCTCCATCAGATTCTAATTTACCTTTTATTCTGAAACATCGTCAGTTTCCTGTCAGATTAGCATATTCAATGACAATTAATAAAAGTCAAGGTCAAACATTTGACAGAGTTGGTGTATATCTAAAAAAAAATGTTTTCCTCATAGGCAACTATGTATTGCCTGTTCAAGAACTAAAGTACTTAATAGTTTGTTTTTCAAAGTTGATAAACATGCACCCTTCAAGGTATGGTCGGTGAAAAATGTTACACAAATAATGTTATATTTTCTAATGTTCTTAATTTATAGTCTATAATTTATAGGTTTGTTCATATCTTGCAAGCACAAGCTGTATGATGTATTTAATGACTTTCAGTTATTAATTATACTTTAAATTATCAATTGTACTTTTTATTTATCATTTGTACTTTTTTTTGTTTAAACATTTGTTCCAAAATTCTATATAAAATTCCAAATGTTGCGTAAACAAAATAGCATTAATTTTGAATGATTTAATAAATGATTTTCAAAAATGTTTTATTTACAAACAAACTCAAAATTATAAATGATTATTATTTTAATATTAAACATTTAATTTACAAAAAAATATAGAAAATGCTTTTAAGTAGTTATTAGTGTTATAATTCATGTGAAGAGCAAGGTTGTTAAACTAGCTGAGCAAGTGTGTGTAGAATTGTTTATATCTCATTCATTTTTTTTTTTATCATTAGTGTTATTAATATTTTTGCTCTTTGAATGAGATTTATTAAATGAGTTGGCTTTTCATTAAAGATAAAGATATTGGTTTCAAAAATGAACACTATAGCCAAAGTGCTCACAAAGTTAACTAGTTTTTAAAAATCTTTCTATTTTGTTCTTTTTTAATTTTTTTTATTTATTTACTTTTTACTAATTTTTCTATAACTTCCTACTAATATGAAATCACGTAGTTTTTTTAATGTTTAATTGTCGTCCCTATCAATAATAAATATTTTTAATTATTTTAATATGGTTTTCTTTACAATAGGCTATGCTTGGCTCCTCGGTCCTGGAGATGGCGGCTATTATAACTGATTAGGAAATTTGCCTTCAACGTTAATTTTTTTTTTAAAAGATATGTTTTATATATATATATATATATATATATATATATATATATATATATATATATATATATATATATATATATATATTTTAATTACAATATATTTAAATTTTTGTTACAAACTTAACTAATTATCATGTAAATAAATTTGTTTTAAAAAAAAGTTAACAAAATTTT
This sequence comes from Hydra vulgaris, assembly GCF_038396675.1. NCBI lineage: Eukaryota > Metazoa > Cnidaria > Hydrozoa > Anthoathecata > Hydridae > Hydra > Hydra vulgaris. The sequence continues at coordinate 10,702,033 of NC_088921.1, read as the reverse complement.
AAATATATAATTTTTACAACTGTTTTATATGGTTTTAACATCTCTTTTTTATCCTTTTCAGCTCATTAGACCGAGTGAATATAAAATAGCAATTGCTTTTATTTAACCCTTTAAGACTAACTGCTCACCTTTCTGTGAAAATATTTATCGATTTTTCTCAAACTTGTTTTCACTTCAAAAATGTCAAGTAAAATGTCAAGTAAAAGCAATTGCTTTTTTTAGCAACCTGACTTATACAAAAATTAATAAAAAGTTTTAAACAAAACTAATAGTTTTAACGCAAAATTAAGACAAATGGGAAGGCAAAATATATTCCGGACATTTTTCGCTAAATATTTTCTGCATTAGAATAAATTAGAATAAATAAAACTAATAGTTTTAAAGCAAAGTTAAGACAAACGGGAAGGCAAAATATATTCCGGACATTTTTCGCTAAATATTTTCTGCATTAGAATAAATTTGGATTGGATGAATGCTGAAATAAATATATGTTGATATACGTTAACTATAAAGTAAATCGGCATATTTTTTTACCGTATTTTTTTTATTATTATTTTAATTTTTGCTGGATTATTAAAAAAAAAAGATAGCTTGAGTAATTACATTTTCCGGAATTGCGGACATATTTTTAAACTTATGGTATTTCCGGATATCCAAAACATTTTCTTTTCATACAAGTTTACCAGTTATATATTAATAAGTTGTATTAAGATACAAGTTAAGGTATAATTTTCGTGAATATTTATTTTTTAAGCTTCACTCATCACCCTTAGTAAAATAAAGAATAGTTAAAAAAAAAATTAGAAACTACTCAGCTAAAAGCAAAATTAAGAGGAAGGAGAGGGAAAATATATTCCGAATATTTTACCTAAACAATTTTTCGCAATTTTAAAATAAGACTTATCGATGCATATAATTCAAGTCATATTTTAACACAACGATTTTGTTGTGATTTGCACATTGAATGTTCGAACGTTGCGAAATAAATAGTTAACTGTATCTTTAATGAAGCTAACAGTTTTGTAAAACTAAAAAGCCAAGAAAAATAAAATACGCAAAACTTTTTTTTTTTTTTTTGCTAAATCACCATCCCAAGGCCGAGAAGGTCACTACAGACAAGGAGACTACTCAATTGTAGTTATAATCCTCTCTCAATTCTATAAATCCGAAACACGAACCTTGACGAAAAAGGCTGCTGCACGGAGAATCAATTTGAGCGCGGTACTACCAGGGAGATGGTGAGGATTGAACTCGGAACCTCTTGCTTAAAAAAGCGAGCACTCTACAACTACACCGCTACTGCAACTAAAAAAATCTTAAATTTATATTTCATTAGAGAAAACAAATAAAACTTAAATTGTTATTAATAATTTATTTACTAAAAACCCGTATGACGGGTTGCCTACTGCTTATAATAGAATATTACCGTAAATCGTTAGAAACTTGCTCTGGAAAATAAGAAGATAGTATTAAAGTAAATATATGCGAATTAAAGTTAACATATGGTTAAAAAGTATTTTATGAGTTTTAAGCTCTGCATAGTCACATAAAACGCGTTGTGTGTGACTATGCAGAGCTTAAAACGCAACTATTGAAAGCACACTATTGAAAGTTGCCATTAACGACAACTTTCATTTGGCGGCCATCTTACTCAGTTGTGCGGATTAATAGCTAGCGTTTCGTTGCTTTTCGTGCATTTTAATAATATTGTGGATTTTTCTAAAGCAACTCCTAGCTATTGCCGAATCGCGTTTATTTTTTTTTACGAAAGGTATCACTCTATGAAAACAAGATAAGATTATCTCTAAAGTGAACATACTCAACTCAAAGGAAGATTACAGAAGAGTGTTGAATTAGTTTGGGGGATGTGAAATTATCAATTAGAAACGCTAAACTGGTTCTGTTGCTTTATAAAGAATGAAAAATGTGTCAGAAAAAGAAAAACATCGACAAGAAATGATAGTTTATTCGAATGTCTAAAATAAATCCAAGAATGACCGTTTTTCTTCAATAAGATTTGGAGGTCAAGGAAGTGAAGATTCACAATTTTATAGTGAGAAGCAGTTATTGAGGGAAAATGTAAAAATGAAGAAGTTTTCTACGACAGTGGTCAAAAAAGAGCGGTGAGGAAAAATAGGAGCTAATCACAATGAACGAACTGCAAAACATCCTCAAAAAGTAAGGTTTTAGAGCCAGTTTTTCAAGCCATGGGCCGGGACATTGAATTCCATTATTGAAATGATAAATTCTTAAAAATAAAAGGAATTCCGAGAAAATAACGTAAGACTGTTGAATTAATCCAACTGAAAACTTGTGGACTATTTGCAAACACCGGGTAAAAACATACTATACTAGTTGATGTTTTTTATAAAATTTGTTTATTTGTTTATAAGGTTTTTTTTGATTTACAAACCCATGTTCACTTTAGTTAACACACTATTGTATTTGGAAATAATTTTTTTACCTAAAACTACTTGCTTTAAAGATGTGTTAGCAATATTTTAACTACCTGTCTGTTGCTAAGATAAAATAGTTATATAGTTAAAATAGTTATATAGTTTGAGGTTATATTTATTCGTACTGCTTAAAACTCGCGTGTAAAACAAACTTTTTATCAATTTATTATCTAGCGTTTAGACCATAAATAGTAGCACATTTATTAGACTATTTTTTCTTTTCATATTGCCCGTACTATAATTTTTTATCATTTTACTTAAAATTTTGTTATCTAATTATTTTATTTTATTGTTTTTGTATGGTGCGATAATTTGAGCCATGGCTGCCGTCAATAAATCAGCGGATCTATATTGACATGTTTACTCAAAGACCATTGTTTTAACATTTATTTAGAATGACTAGAGCGTGAGTTATTTTTCACCCTATCCCTGAGTGCTAAAATTTTATTCCTTCTACAAAATAGTCTTTAAATTCATTTATGATGCTCACCAAATGACATTATCTACAACCTACTTCTATTTTCACATCTCCCAGGTCAACGTAACTGGACGGCTCCATTGGTCACTTTTTGCGATGTTTGTGTCGCATAAATAAACAAATTTATTCTTTGTGGTCGGTGAGACCCGACTTTTTCCAATGTACACCACAACGACAAAACGAACATTAGGCTATCCCGCTGAATGTGGTTACGGCACTCAATTACCTAATGACTACGCTGACACTCACTCGCACGCTCATTCGGAAGCTCCACAATGCACGTCGGATCATTGCTCGCTGACTATATGCTCGGATCTCACTCCATAGCACATCATTCCACACCAGCACTTGGCAGTAGCTCTTTTGGTTTAGAGCGATGGCTTGTGGCCTACGGTGACTAATGTGTGCATTCGATCAATTGAAATTAATTCAGTAGGTATTACGTCTGCCTCTGATGTGCTAGCCCATAAGCGCAAGGAGTGAGTGTCTTTAGCTTTCTATTCACCTGATTTGAAAGTGAACGAAAACATAACGAGACCATACAAGACGACCAAACGCTACATAGTAATGCACTACATCATCACACTTGTAGACATCGACAGTCTCTAAAATCAGTATATCAAATATTTGTTCTTTGTTGAATATGTTCTACACACAGAGTGACTAGAGCGTTAGTTGTTTCTCCCCATGCCCCCTTATCGTCTATTCTTCGTTTTTCTACTTCGCAAAAGTCTTGCCACACATTTTATATTTTCATATGATTTTTATTTTTTATTCAATGACACCACCTACAATCGGTTTTTATTTTTACATCTCCCAGGTCTACGTCACTGGACGGCTCCGTTGGTCACTTTTTACGACCTTTGTGTCGCATAAATAAGCAAAATTTTAACTACCTGTCTGTTGCTAAGATAAAATAGCAATGGAGGTTTTATCTATTCGTACTGTATTAAAACTCGCGTGTAAAACAAACTTTCTTTTTTAATTTGAAATAATTAATCACTTTATTCCTGAGCAATACTTAAAAGACCATTGAATCAAAATAATATATGCTCTAACTATCCAACAAATTAACTTTGATTTTTTTTTTTTTTAATGTATATATTAGGTTTTTATGTATATATTTTATGTATATATATTAGGGTTATGACTTTTTTTCAACCTCATGCTCCTGTGCTGTAATTTGATAAAGTTTTACCTAAAAAGCACGATATGAACTATTATTTGCATATGTATATATAGATTAACTATATTTGTATCAGATTTTTATTAAAAAATAAAAAATAAATATTTTTTAAATGTTTTTTTCGGAAACTAAAGTTCATTATCAATAAATGGACATCACTGACTTTTTCCTTGGAATTTTTAAATGACGAAAACACTATTTTTAGCTCTTCTTTTTTGTTTAAAAACAAAACAATATTTAAAAAATGGACTCCTAATGATGTAAGGGGCTTCAAAAGACAGTTTACTCAACTGTATCTTTGGCTAGTTTCTTTTTGTTAATTTGCTGAAACGTTTATGGGAAATTATTACCTTTTGTTAACATCTATTGTGGAGTGATAGATTTTTTTTTTCTAATAAAGTCAAATCTTAACACAAAATGTAATTAATGACAAACATAACATTAATTAAAATGTATTTTTCTAATCAGTATCTGAATCTTGTGTTCCTGTGTTTGAAGTAACAAGATTATAAAAAAAAACTGTGATTATCATGTTTATAAAAGTGCTTCAGCACTAAGTCGTTATACTTGGCAGTACTTATTGGTAGAACTAGGGAATACATACTAAACAGACTGAGTGCAGTTTCTGTTTGATTATTTTGTCTACGCTTTACCAAAGCAGTATTTTCAATATTTCCATTCCAGTTGTTATTAAAGAGAAGCAGTGCAGGGTGTATATCTTGAGTGACAAGTTCTCTGACTGGTCGAGTTTTTTATCGGACATGCGCACTTATAATATTGTTTCAAGTAATCAGAAAATCTGAAAAAAATTACATTGAAAAAACTTACAGCATTAATAGGTTAAGGTTTTTTTTCTGCAATTCTTAAAAACCTGACGCCAATCCTCAGAATTTCATCGTAAGCCTTTATATTACCATTTCCCATGTCACGATCGCATTCCATATAGGAATGACATCTTATAGAAAATGACACTTTAATACATTTAAAACGTTTTTGAAAGTGAACCTTTCAATGCAAAAAACAAATTACAGTCTAATTTTTATTTTGTTCTGCACATCCATTGCAAAAAATATATAATTCAAAAACTGTGTCATAAAGATGATTATAAATAAAATGATAAAGCAAAGAGCAAACATCATCAGCTCCCTTTTTTTACAGTTGTTTCATCATATAAATAAAGTAAAATCTTCACTGGATAGGATGTATATATTAAATGAAAAAAACTTAAGATGTCTTCGGTAATAAATCAATTAGCAATCATTAATATAATATTTGTTAGTTGATTTATTAGGCAAATTTTTCTTTCGGTAAATTCTTCTGACATTCAGAGAAAGCAAAACTGAAAAAGCAGAGGACCTAGAATGGATCCCTGGGCAACGCTACAAGTAATTTCTGAATTTTTTTTTTCGGTAAACTCTTCTGAAAATCAAAAGCAATAGCTTTAAACGTGTCTGAGTTTATTGCTTGTTTTTTTTTTTGCATCTGACTCTCTGTTATAAAATGCAGCAGTTTTTCTTGTGTGAAATTCATGTTCTGTTTCAAGATCTTTTTTTTTATTATAAAGTTTGATAATATCTTCATCAACTGCATTTAAAAGCTTTTGTTCAGTGTGTTTTATATTTACAATGAATTCATCACAAGCTAAACAAGTGCATTTTCGTTGAAGCCAAACCTAATGTTAAATTTATTGCTAAAAACTACTCTGATTGTTTTGTATCCAACTTTAACAATTGGGTAAGCATGTTTTAATAGTTCAAACATTTTAGAGATATTTAAATCTTCAGATAAGTAAATTTCTTTAGTTTTTTCAATAGCATAATGAGACGACCTTCCTCTGAAAAAAGATATATGTTTTTCGATATATATATATATATATATATATATATATATATATATATATATATATATATATATATATATATATATATATATATATAAAATATATATATATACATATATAATATATATATATATATATAATTTAGTTCATAACTTAAAATAATATAAATAACGTTTTTAACTATTTACTAATCAGTTGTACCAAGTGAAAAAGCGCACATGGGATACGCGTGGATTTTTTCCATATGTAACCCATGTGGGGATTATTATTTTGTCCCATGTGGGTTTCATATGGTAAATCCCACATGGATTCCATATGGTAAATCCCATATGGGATACGCGTGGGTTTTTACTATATGTAACCCATATGGGGATTATTATTTTGTCCCATGTGGGTTTCATATGGTAAATCTCACATAGATTTTATGTGGTAAATCCTACATGGGATATAGATGGAAAATACTACATGTTACAAATCTTAAATGCCACATATTTTAACCCAAATGGTATAATGCTTCTATGATAATTTTTAAAATTCTTTTAATTTAAAAATTACTTAAATAGTAATTTAAAATTAATCATGGAAGCTTTCAGAGAGGCTTAACTTTATCTGGTATTTGGTACTTTATCCCATCTGGTATTCAAAATGTGTAGCATTTTTGATCTTTTACATGTGATGTTTTCCTCCTATAACCTATGTGGGATTTACCTCAAACTATTATGACGAAATTTTATAAAATTAAAAAACGTGTTGCAAAATGAATTTATTTTAAAATAAATGCTATTAATCAATACATCCAAAACGAATATCAAAAATATTATTTTTTCTTTTGCGATTTACACGCCGTTTTTTGTCAATTGAATTAATTAAATCGCTTCGGCTTGCATAATACAAAGGTTTTTAGTATCTTCTAACTTTCTTCAAACATTTTCTAAAAAAAAAAAATATAAATACAAATATATATAAATATAAATATATATATATATATATATATATATATATATATATATATATATAAATATAAATATATATATATATATATATATATGCATATATATATATATATATATATATATATATATATACATATATATATATATATATATATATATATATATATATATATATATATATATATATATATATATATATATATATATATATATATATATATATATATATATAAAGAGAAAGAGAGCAATTTTAATAAGGAACCTTATTAGTCGAGCAATTTTAATTATTTGCCAGATTGAAGTCATTAATGACTATAATGTTTCACAAATAATTATTTCCTAATTTATTACTTACAAAGACTAACGTATTATGGGTAATTGAACACATATTATGCGTAATGAGCTTGAACCCATGAGGAGAACCCTGAAAAAAAGTGATCAGTTAGGATAAGTAGTTAAACAAAAAAACTAAAACAAAAATGTAAAAACCTACTTTTTCAATGATGTAGACGTTGGGTGCAATAGCCACTGGATGCAAAAGTATCTTTACTTTTTCGTCACACACACGGCCTTCTATAATAACAGGCCTTGACATCGCGCAAAATGCCGTAAAAACTGAAGGCCGATTAAACTTTCACTTTTACCTAATATAAAAATACATATTGATATATTTTTATATTAGGTAGGGTGTAATGGCAGTCTATGTTTTCTAATAATAATCTCTAGTAAAGACGGAAATATAAAAAGAAAACCAAAAAATTGTTAAAAGATAATCATATTTTTCGTATTTCAAATTTCATTAAGAATATTTATGTAATATTAAATAGTATCAATAACAAGCAGAACCATATCAAAGTATATATCTATATATTAGAAAGATAACTGTATTTTTAATTTTTTTTGCTAAAAAGTTAACAATAAAAATCACCAACAATAAAAAACACCAACAAAAGTTGATTCAAGCGAAAAAAAAGTTTTATCAATATATCTCAACAGGGTAAATATTTACAAATCCAAACATATTGAGAGACATATAGGCTAATGAGAAAATAAAAAACATTACAAGTAAATAGCATAATAAGTTACAAAACTAATTTTCACATAAATTATGATAGCTTTAGTATTTTGGGAGTGGTAATTAGTGAGTAATTCTTTAGCAGAATATTAGAATATACTCTGCATTGTTTTTTTGTGATTTTAAATTTATAATTAGCAGCAATGAACTGAAACTGAGTAACACAAAATGTTCTGCATAAAGGGTCAGTAGCACCTTGAAAAAGCAAAATATTGACCATTAGAAAAGAGTATCAGAAAGAATTTCAAGTGCGCCTCTGTTTAGCCTATACAGATAACTTCCATATTTATAATAATAATTGGTAGAATTATTATAAATTTTTATTTACCTTTTTTGCACATAGCCAGCTATGTAAAATATAGCCACTAATGTAGATTTATTAACTGAGCTTTCAAGATCATGTATATTATCCAGAAGTTCTTTTTCATCAGTAGAAATATCTCTAAAACATATGTCACAAGTACCATCGATACCATCAACAGGAATGTCAAGTTGTAATATCAATTTAGTATGTTGAATATTAATTTTTTCAATTACAGATTTAGCGTTTATAAAGTAAGTATCTCCAGATCCCTGTCGAAGCTTAGAAAAAGCTTTTTCAAGTGGATCTGTTGAAAACCAACCTAATAAGACATACTTTGCTCCATTACTTTGAACAAAATTTGAACAAATAAATATAAAATTAACAAAAAACAATGAATAAATAAGAACTTTAACTTGAACTTTAACTAAATCTTGAATTCGAATTAATTGGTACTAATTTGTTCAAGCATAACCTTAAAAAATAAGTTTATATAACAAATTATATGTATAACTAGTTATACATATAGTTAACTATCAGGAGTTATATGTATAACTATATGCATTTTAAAGCATATTATTTTATTTAAACATTACTTTAGATCATATTACTTTGAAAACTGGACCCAGAGGCTTTATTCTCAATAACACTGTGGTACTCCAGATTAAAAATTGAAAAGTTTCTGTAAATATCCTGTTTTTGTTCCTCAATGTAGTTCGTGAATCCCTTAAGTCTTAAGGACCTTATTATATCTAAAGTTAAAAGTTTTGGAGCATAAAAAAAGTTACAGAAACCCATCTCCATCCTATTTTTTTCTTTTTTTAATAAAGAAAATTGGGAATTCTTTGACTTTCAAACTTGCATTTCTTTGTGGGACACTGCAGTGTCCCATCCATGCAAGATTGGTTTTTGACAACATTTCAACTTGCATCAGTTAATTGTTTGCAAATAATTTACTCAAGATCTATATTCAAATAACTATTATATTATCCTAATAATACGTCTATTTGCACAAATCTTAATATTATTTCTATAAAGAAAGATAAACATTATTCGTGGTACTTACATACTTGCTTGCCATTCTCTTTATTAATATAAAATATTTTCACACAATATAAACGTAGTGCAATGCAATGTCGATTTAAAAATTTTTTTTTTTAGTTTCCAGCTTTTAAATTAATTCCCATGCAAATCCCACAGGAAACCCACGTGGGATTTCCCATGTGTGTAAATACCATATGGTTCCCACATGTAACCCATGTGGGATTTCCCACATGGGTTTAAGGTGACAAATTTCCATACGGATACCACATGGGAAAATCCGTCCCACATAAATCCCATCAATCCCACACGGAACCCATGTGGGACGCGGTTTTATTTTTCACTGGGAAATAACAAGAAATTCAATTTTTTCAAGTGATTAGTAATATTGTAAAATGTTATCTTGAGAAAGAATAAAATTTGTTGCTTTGTTTTTAAAAAGATGAAGAGAATTAGTTAGATCAAAATCAAAATTTGGCAAAACAAGTTTGTTCTTCTTCTTATTTTTTATTATTATTATTATTGTTATTATTATTATTTAATTTATTGATTAAAATTTGTGTGACAAAAAGTTTTTTCTAAAAAATTTATATTTCTAAGTTCGTATTTGTTGGTTGGTTATAAATTGAAGAGATCTTTAAAGACTGGAGGAGATAGATTGTTTTTCCACATATAAACAAAACATAAAATTTTCAAGACGTCGAGTTCATATATATTTGAAATTCTCATTTCAATAAAGTAAGGTTTACAATGAGAAAAACGATCAGCAAAGTTAATTAAGCGAATTGCCCGTTTCTGACAGCGATAAAGACGTTGTTGTTTACTTTTTTCAGTACTCCCCCAGGCAATATGTGCGGCCGTGGTGCAGTGGTTAGAACGCTTGCTTTATAAGCAGGAGGATCCAGGTTCGAAACGAGCTCTGGACATATTTTCGCGTCACGGTAAGGAAGGAGGCGTGAACTTCCTGGTTAAATGCACTTCCGCGGTGCTCTGTGACAAGACCGTTAGGACTTCTTGGGGCACCTATAAAAAAAAAAAAAAAAAAATTGCATAGTTTAAAGAAAAATATTTGCATAGTTTAAAGTAACAATAAACAAATGAGAAATAGAGTTGTCTTAAATTTATCTTATTGAGATAATTTCGAGCTTTGTATAAAACTCCAATGTTTTTAGAGACTTTTTTTATTTATTTTATAATTCACCTCCCCAAGGCCGAGAAGACCACTACAGATGAGGAGGCTACTTTTGGTTATGGTACTGCCAGGGACGTGGCGGGAATCGAACTCGGAACCTCTCGCTTATGAAGCGAGCGCTATACCACTATACCACTACCGCATTGACCGCATTACCGCACTTTAGAGCAGATATAATTAATGTGCTGATTCCAAGTAATATTCTCATCGAGATAAACACCTAGAAATTTGGTGACGGGATCACTTTTAATTTCAATATTGTCAATAAAGATTTGAGGCAAGTTTGAGGGTAAGCAATTTTTTTTCTTAAGCGAATGAAAAAGTGTCCATTTAGTTTTTTTGGTGTTTAGTGTTAGTTTATTAGATTTGAACCAGTGGGGTAAATGTTCAAGTTCTTTAATTGCTGTAGCAAAAAGTTCGTTAATATCACTCTTAGAGACAAATAAATTAGTATCATCTGCGAATATGATGCTCATCAGATTACTTGCTTTATTTAGATCATTTATATATATTAAAAAAAAGGAGTGGTCCAAGGATTGAACCTTGTGGAACCCCGCATGTTATATTTAGACAACTGTTTTGATAGCTGTCATTACCAATAACAAATTGTTTTTTATTCGATAAGTATCTTTTGAATCACCTTAACACTTGTTTATTTATTCCATAGTATTTCAGCTTTTCAAGTAAAATGTGATGGTTGACCGTATCGAAGGCTTTCGATAGGTCTATAAAAATATCTAAAGTATATTTTGATAGTTCAAAAGATTTTGAGATTTCATTTACAAATTGGATGATGGCATGCTCCGTTGAGTTATCCTTTTTAAAACCAAACTGATTAGCGTATAGTAAGTTATTTTTGTCAAGATGTTTGTATACTCTGTTACACATAATTCTTTCTAAAACTTACAAAAATATAGAAAGCACAGGGATGGGGCGATAGTTTGTTATTTTAGATTGATCGCCTCTTTATAAATAGGAGTCACTTTAGCATGTTTAGTTTTAACTTGAACTGATTAACATTCTAAGACATACTGAGACAATTTAATTTTTGCCTTTAAATTTGGCAAGTTACAGAACGGAAACAGATGCAAAGTTATTAAAAAAAGCATGAGCAAATCTTTTTAACTTAGTTATTTTATATTTATTTAGTTATTTAGATTATTATATATTCTGGCTTAAATGTGCACGGAACTAAAACTCTAATGTTTAAAATTATAAGAATCACAAAAATAAATAATATAAAAGATAATTAACTTACATGTTATTATGTTATTTATTACAATTTTTTAAAAATGTTTTATTTACTTATTAAAACCCTGAATTTAAAATTCTAAACTTATTTTTACGCTTTTAATTTAATGATTTGGCATCGCTGCGCTTTAATGTCTTCAAAAACGTGATGGCAGGTTTTGCGAACTTAAAACTATTTAAAATACGGCAATACGCGTAAAAATAAGGAGTGAGTAAAAATTTGGACAATCTAAAACACTCCTTCAATTGAACGCGTAGTAATTAAATTGTAATAATAAAATAATTTTTGTGACGCAACATTCGACTAACCCCCTCCCTCAACTTGTCACAAAATTTTGCCCTCTGTAAATGTGTTTACAAGGTTACACCCTTGTAAATGTGTTTACTACAACATATACTAGTTATATATAGTTATTACTATAATAACTATATATATTATATAATAACTATATATAATATATAATAACTATATATATTATATAATATATATATATATATATATATATATATATATATATATATATATATATATATATATATATATATATACATAAAAAGTACCAACTGGTTTCATTTAAAAAAGTCGACAATACTAATTTTCGCCCGATTGAATTGTATTAAGTACCCGACTAAATTCGTCAAAATATCGACTAAAACTTAAAATTGGCCTTATTTTGGGAAGGGGGAAGAGGGGTTCCACCACCATACATCTAATCTAAAATCGCCTCTATATATATATATATATATATATATATATATATATATATATATATATATATATATATATATATATATATATATATATATATATATATATATATATATATATATATGTTTAAATTTTAATTTTTAGCGGTTACATTTTAAAAATTAAGTTTTGTCGCGGTTAGAAAAGAAGATTAGGGTTAGGGCTGTTACGTATTTGAACGTTAGTTACATTAAATTTTTTAGTTTACACAAATTTGGTTGTTATGGTTGCTATAAAAGTGGCTACAAAGTTTAGTTTTATAATAGAATATTCGCAATCAATACAAAAACGACTAAAAAATTCTGAACGCATGTTTAAGTTCTTTAGAGTGGATGCCTTTTCATATAAATCAATGTTCATAATTACAGGTAATGTATATTTGCAACATTCCATTTAAAAAAAAATGCGTAATAAAATTGTTCTGTTGAAAAATAATATTTTTCGGGGTTAAAGGCATTTTAGTATTTAAAAAAAAAGTTCGTAATAATTTTTAATTTATCTTCATAATGAAAAAAAAAGTTTAAAATTTTATATCAAAAAAATTTTAAACTTTTTTAAACAAATTGTAAAAAAAAAAATTATTAGCTGAGATATAAAGCTTCATGTATAACTGTGCCGCTATGCCCCACTGACCGAAAATATCGTGCTCTACCCTACACTCCACTATGTTTTTCCCAATTTGATAATTGCATATTTACCGTTGTTGGCTTAGTTAAGTTAACGTGAAATCACGCTTTTTTCAAATAAACCAGTTATACTAAAAGAGTTCAAATTATACTAAACTTGATGCTATAACTAGCTCATTGCAAGCTTACTGGTAGGCTAGCAGATAGTTTAATATAATGTTTTATATTTCAGCAGTAATACATGCATGCATCAAATGAAAACTCATTAGTTTATGTAGCTAACTAAAAAGTTTTAACCTTTTATCTTATTTTATATCTCATGAAATATAAAACAAAAGAAAAACTTTTGAAACTCAAAAAACCAAAATTAAATCATTTCTTAAATAAGATTTTAATATCTTTTTTTTTAATTTTTTTTTTAATTTGGCGATGAACGTTAGTCATTTTTTGTTACCCCTAACCCCTCTTAATTTAAATTTAAATGTGTCTATTCCATCGAACTTATTCTGGTTAATTAAAGAATTATTACCAACAGAACTGAATTGACGTAGATAAAACATGACATTGTTCTTTCAAATTTTGAAGAAATTGAAGGTTGTTAAATTGTGTTTCCGTTGATCGTGAAATTTTTACTTAAAATTATCTAAAATAATATAAAAACCAGCACATATGAAGCATAAATTTTTTTTTGTTTGTTTTAAGAAGTCCTTCCGGGAATTGCTTCACCTATATCAACTTAGAGCACCGCAATTGAGCATTTAATAAGAAGTACACGCCTCTTTTCCTTTTGTTTTTTTATTTTATTTGTTTATTTTGTGTTCCCCAAGAATTCCTTGCGGACAGCACCGCGAAAGAGCATCTGGATGCAAGTTCACGCCTCCCTCCTTTACCGATGTTATAAAACTTGCCCAGAGGTCGGGTTCAAACAAGGGATCTTTTGCTTCAACTCTGAGTCAAGTGCGCTACTACAATACCACAGCTTCCCAATAAATAAATAAAAACTCAGTAAGTAAGTGCCCATTAAATAAAAACTTTATAAAAAAAGTTATTGTATATTATATTATATAAAAGTTATTGCAATATTAAAAGTCTAAAAAACTATTATTGATTCTACTTCTCTACTATTGCAATTTTAATTGAATCGAGTTGAATCGAGATTTTATTTGAATTGAATGCTAAAAGGGAATAATTCACAAAAAATAATAATAGAGATAATAATGTCTTTAGGGTTTTACTGTTTATGCTAAAAACCATGCTAGACGCTTGGTTATCACAGTAATTGTAATCAAAAACTTTTTTTGTTGAATAATATGAAAAAAGTTGATAAAGTTTTCTTTAGTTTTTTTAAAACTATGTGTTGTTAAATTTTTTATTTTTTTTTTGCTTTGTTATAAAACTATTTTACTTTTAAATCGCTGTTAATCTTTAACGTATAGGGAAAAGACGCCTATGGTGACATGGCGCCTGTAACGGGTTACTGGTCATATTTCCATAAAAATTGGTTTTTGTGAAAAAGTGATTAGACCTACATGACTGTACTGAATTTACATTAGTTTTAGTGAAAATACGTCCCTTGTGCACAAATTTTGTTTTTATAATCAACAAAAATTGATTTTGGAATTTTCTGTTGTAGTTTTGTTCCCTTCGTATATTTAAGATTGTGGTTTTATTGTTAACTATTCAGGGAGGGAATTTTCGTGCATTTTATATTTATATTTTGTGCATTTAGTGGAATATTTACTTTAATTTTATCTTTTGAACAAGGCAGACAAAGCTTGTTTTAATGAAATTGATAACTTATTCTCATTTTTTTTTTTTTTTTTTAAATTTTTATTTTAGGTGCTCCACAAGTCCTAACGGTCTTGTCACAGAGCACCGCGGAAGTGCATTTAACCAGGAAGTTCACACCTCCTTCGTTACCGTAACGCGAAAATTTGTCCAGAGCTCGTTTCAAACCTGGATCTCCTGCTTATAAAGCAAGCGCTCTAACCACTGCGCCACGGCCGCACAATGATGCCACTCATGATGGCATACTGACGAGTTGGGTGTGTTGCAATATTGATGAGTTGATAAAACCTTTTTTTTTTAAGAAAAACTTATTTTCAATTAAATTAAAAAAAAAGCAATGCTCCAAAAGTTTTTTTTTGTCCAAAAAATACATACAACGCAATATATCCAATGCGCATGCGCAAAACTTTACAATGCTGCTGTGTAGCATGAAATGCTAAATTGAGATAATTGCGAGTAATTTTTTGAGGGAAGACTCTAAGGTTATATGAAATCATCAAGTTACCCTTGATCCTAACCAACCCCATCCTCCCTTATGCCATCATAGGAGCAGTGGTTGCCTATGATGGCATTTTTTCTTTTTCTTAAATAGGAATAACTTATAAAAAAAAAAAACTGGTAAAAACTCCGAGGATCATTATTGTTCCAGATGTAAAAAGGCATGTACCCATATCAAAACTTTTATTATTGGTCTTCAGGATACTGAACAATGAAGCTTCAAAGTTAAGTACGCCATCATAGGCGCTTTTCCTCGAACGTTATATTTCAACATGTACAATTAGATGTGTTTTTATATTTGTATTAAAAAAAATATTACTTTAATTGCTGTATACAAACTGAAAATTTTACAATGTAAACGAGACTTCATTAAAAAGACACCCTACATCTTCTTGTTTCAGTTCTTTTAGATATTTTTCTTTATATATGTTCCAGTTCCTTTATATAATCGCTGGAGCAATTTTACAGAGGCGCCCCCCCCCCTCCCTTAAAAGAAAGATAATTTTCAACCTATAGTTGATTTTTTGTTGAATATGGTCGGCTAGTCGGTAGGTTAAAGTTTTGGGGACCTGTTTTTTTTGGGGAAGTCAGACAGTACTTTTTGAGAATTTATCAACTCGTCAGTATGCCATCATGAGAATAAGTCATCAATTTCATTAAAACAAGCTTTGTCTGCCTTGTTCAAAAGATAAAATTAAAGTAAATATTCCACTAAATGCACAAAATATAAATATAAAATGCATGAAAATTCCCTCCCTGAATTTCTCTTTCTTCCTCCCCATCATTTATAGCAATCATAATATCACTCATTTTTCGTGATTTGTTAATTTTAGGTTTGCCACTATAATTTATAAAATTTTTACCTGAGCATTCTCTGACTAAAGAACGTTTCCTTAAGCTTTTTAAATTCACAATATTTTCCATGACTTTTTTATATTTTTCAAGTTTATCAACGAGATCACCATTTTCTTTGTTTAAACACACTTTTTATATTTGACAAACTAAATCTTTTACAACGACACCTACATCTCGCAAACTTATAAGTATATGCAAAATAATTGTACAAAATTAAAAAAAAAGAGTTTTTCTGGATTTTTCTGGGATTAATGTTATTTCAAGTGACGATCTTTTGATGAAAGCCTTCAATCATCACATCCAACTTTAAAAAAGGAAATACTAGGGAGTAAACAAAAACAATTTTTTGTTGGTAATGACAACTCTCACTAACTGTTTAAAAATAACCTGTGGAGTTCCACAAGGTTCAATCCTCGGATCCCTCCTTTTTTTAATCTATATAAACGATCTAAGTAAAACTGCTAATCTGATAAGCATCAAGTTTGCTGATGATACTAATATATTTATCTCTAAGAGTGATATTAGGGAATTTTTTCCCACCGTAAATAAAGACGTTAAACTTTTAACCCACTGGTTCAAATCCAATAAGTTAACATTAAATACTGACAAAACTAAATGGACCCTCTATCATTCGCAAAAAAACTTTTGCCCTCAAACTTGACTCAAATCTTGATTATTATATAATCAGTTAATCTTCATTCTCCTTATTGCTTGAATATGCTTGGTCAAAAAATTTCATCAGTAACATTTTATCTGTGTGTTTTATCTCTACTGTGTCATATATTTCTAAACTATTTTGTATCCTTTAAACTATTTCAAACAAATCAAACAATTGCAAACCAATAAAAAAAATTTTTTAATGAACCTATTTGTCAAACAAATTTCAATCAATTTTGTCTTGTCTATCGTGCACCGCACATATATAATAAACTTGTTTTGTCAAATTTTGATTTTGATCGACCAAATTCTGTCTTTTCAAAAATAAAATATAAAATGTAATTTCTTTCCATCGATATAACTTTACAGTATTACTAATTATTTTATCTACTATTTAACTTTATTTTGGAATTTTTATTATTTTTTTCTAAAGTTTTGTAGTAATGTTGTTTACAACCATTTATATTGCTTTTATATGTATATATGTTGTTTATATTGTTTACAGTTTTGCTTATGTAAGAAGTTTTTTTATAGTTTTTTGTTTGTTTTTATTTTTTATTTTTTTTTAAGGTTCCGATGATAAGATCTAAGTGATCTTTTTTCGGAAACCTTGTTTACACTGTTATCACGCTTTCTATATATATATATATATATATATATATATATATATATATATATATATATATTTGCAAAGGACTTTTAACATTTTATTTTATTGTATCACGACTAACATTGTAAAAAAAAAAATATTTCTAATTTATAATTTGTAACTTACTAAATACTCTATTGCGATATTTTAAATAGAAAATAGAAAAAAAGCGCAGGGGAGAACGTGCTACACCTCGCTTACCCCGGCCAAGCCAGCAAACTTAACAAAATTATAAAAAGGAAGCCTATAAATTACGTCACGCTTTAGGGGAAGGCCAAATTTTTTTACATGTGATAAAGGTGAGGGGGTTTGAAAATTATAACATATAAAAAATATTTTAGCAAGACAACTTTATTGCTACTTGTTTAGTCATTTAAATAGGAAAGTGTTTTAGTTTGGCGTATTTTTATCAGATTTTTATCAGAAACGCAACTATTTACATTTAAATATTTTAGAATATTTTTGGCGCAAAAAAAAGCATAGAATATCATAGTTTTGAAGACCTTGGAGCGCAGCGATTCGAAATATTTTATTTCATTAAATTGAGAACGTAAATTTTTATTTAATATATAAATTTAATATAAATCAGGGGCGGATCTAGGGTACGTCTAGTACGTCTGTAGAAGTACCCAAGAATAAAATTGAATCTAAAAATAAATAAAATTAATATAATATTTTAATATTGCGTATAATAATATTTTTTCATTATCCTC
The DNA here is from genome assembly GCF_038396675.1 of Hydra vulgaris. Lineage (NCBI taxonomy): Eukaryota > Metazoa > Cnidaria > Hydrozoa > Anthoathecata > Hydridae > Hydra > Hydra vulgaris. The sequence goes on along the minus strand of NC_088921.1, from coordinate 10,683,726 downwards.
AAAGTGAATTAGATTTAAGTTTTATTATCGGATTTAAGTTGTAAAAACACTAATAATAAAAAAAAAAAATTGCTTCTTGTTTAAAACGGTTTTTAAAGTTTATATAAAAAAGTATTTCTTAACTAGATGTTAAAGTAATATTATATAAATAATATTTAATTAGAAATAGAACAGTTGCATAAAGTAACTATTGGAGTTCATTGTATTTTTAAGTAGGGTTCAGACATATCGCTGTTTGTGACACTAACAACACCAATTTGCTGTTATCATTCTTTATATTAAAACGCTGTTGTAATTACTACAAAATGCTTTTGTTTATTGAATTGATTTTTTTCAGATTTCATTTATTTATTAGCCAGATTTAATAAAATAATGTCTTAAAGTTTTCTTTTTTTTAACAAAATGGGGCATTAAGATTGTGTATTTAAATATCTCTTTACATAATTTAAAAATTGTAAATTTTATTATAAAAATATTTTATTATAATTTGTGTTATTTTATAATATAATTGTTACTTAAGAATTTACTTATATGGATAAAGTACATCACAGTAAATTTACCTATAAACTAAATCAAAACAACCAGTTAAGTTACACAACTATTAAATTTAAATAATATGCTCAAAAACATTTACTTGCAAAAGTTAACCATACGAATGTTAAATAGAATATGAATAAAATACAATGCCATTCTTTCATATTTCATATTATTAGGGAGTTTTTTAGATAATGTAAACAACTTTTATTTTAAATGCATTGGATTCCTTAATATATTTCATTTCCAAAATGTTATCAACTACTTCTGCAGCTTATTTAGTCCCAAATGGTTTCAATAGAGTCCCAAATGGTTTCAATAGAGTATGCTCAAAAGAGAATTAATAAAATAAGTGAAGTCATTAAAACGCAAAAAATTAAAAAAAAAAGTCTGTTTTATATACATTTTCTGTTTTATTGAAAACAGGAAAAGTTTATTTAGCCTAGTTGTTTGGTAATGCGCTTTTTCAGGGGGGAAAAACTAATAAAGGCTAATAATTAATTTACTAATAATCAATTTACAGCAAGTTTTTATGTTTTTGTTTAAAACAAAGATAAGCATCGTATAAAACAAAAAAATTTTTTAAAAAAATAGTTCATGAATACCCAATAAAGCCTATTTTAAAGAAATAGTTCATGAATACCCAATAAAAATGAAAACTTTATTTTCCTTAAATACAACATAATAGTCTTAAACAGGTGAAAACTAAAATTTTTTTAAAAATTTTTATTGACCAAAATATAGATTAAAAGATTTTCTGAGTTTTTGATTGTCTCAATTTTAAAGAATTCGTTGTCAACATAGGATTTTTCCTACTTTATTCGCTTGATCATTTCGGATATTCCTCCTGCAATTGTTTTTTTTTTTTTTTCAGAAGTTATTGGTGTATAATCTGCAGTTTGAACCTTGCTTGAGGCGATTTATCGGAGCGCCATGTTTATTTTAGGAAAATCATATAAATAAGTAATTGCTTTGTATTAACTGTAACTGTTTTAGTTTGTCAAACAATTTATTTATACTTCTAATATTTATGTGTATTGCAATGAAACTCTTTTTTAAAGTTTCAAGTTCAGTTTTAAACGAATCTGTTTTACATTATTTCTAGTCAAAGTTGTTTATTTGAAAAATTATGCGCTTTTTTTATGCGTTTGTGCGTTTTTTATGCGTTTATGCGTTAAATTATGCGTTTATTTAAAAAATTATGCGCTTATGCGTTTGAAAAGTCTTTCAGTAAAATATTATTATCCATTTCTATTTATTTAACCATAAAATTAAAAAATAAAAACTAAATTATACTTTATAAAATTAAGTTCGATGTTAATCATATAGTTAAAAACTTGTCAATGGACCTTAATAAACATATAAAATAAAAAAATATTAAGACAAAGAAATATCGGAGTAAACTGCTGTAACACATTTAATAAAAAATATTAATAGGAACAATAAAATTTAAAAAAATCGGAATCAGAAAAAAAATATTAAAGAAGTAAAACTGACAAAAACGAAAAAATTTTAAGGAAATATGGAATCCCTTGTTATCAAGTATAGCACAAATATAAAACAAAACAAAAAGAAAAAACTGGCTTTTAAATTTTTATTAGCAGTTTCGAAGACATTAAAACGCATTTTGAAACATTGCGTTTTAATGTCTTTGAAACTGCTATAAAGCTAACAACTGCTTAGTTGGCTATTTAAATTATAAAGCAATAAAGCATTTATTAAAATCTTGACAAAAAATATTTTTTTATATTTCAAAACTGCGCATTTATCTACGCTTTGAAGTCTTTTTTGAAACCTCTCATAAATTCTTTTGCTGTTCTATTGTCTTGTTTATTTTCTTGTCTAATCTTAAAGTCTTTGCATATATATAGTCCAGTTCCACATATACAGAGTACATTGCATAAATTTACGGCGTAGGTATGCACAGATTATTTAAATGCATGCATAGTATGCATTCATTTAAATAACCTAAAACGAGCATATATACGATACATTTAAATAACCTATACGCGCATATGTACATAGAGGGTTGGAATAAAAAATTATTTTAATTTAATTTTATCAAACTGAAAAAATTCAACAAAAGATCCCGACTTTTACAATATGTTAACTTGTAAATGGTTTTTGAACATTGTTTTTATCAATATCCTAACGAAAATATTTTAAATGGTACAAATAAAATTCCTTCACATTAATAATCAAAGTGATGAAAACTTGGAGGTGGGGGGAATTGGAGTATGGCATATTTTTTGTATTAACATTCTCTCTTCCCATCCCACTAAATATTTAGTAAGTCCGTAACTAAATATTTAAAGTCTAAGTAAGAGTTTTTAAAAAATTTCGACATTTTGTAGAAGAAACTGGAAATAATTTCAATAAAATTTGCTTAAAAGCAAGTTATATATATGAAAAAACTTTAATTCTGATTTCAAAGCCAGGGGTGCGTGCCCTCGACTTTTTTCCTAGACAACTTTTTTTATTATTATTTTTTTAGTTTCTAGATATATAGGACATTTCTTTAGAGGCTGACAACTGTGCCCTCCTATTTCAAAAACCGTCGGCCTTGGATATACGTAAAGGAAAATATTGTATATATAGAATGAAATGTGTATTTCTGACATCCGTTGAGAAAATATAATATTGAAATTTTAATTTCTTTGTAGTCTAAAATATTGTTATTGTTATTGCTTTTTTCAAGTTAGCAATTTTTGGTTAAGTTTTTTTAAACAAAATTTATCTAATATTATTTTTTTTAGTTTTACTACCATTTTCTATTCAGTTAAAGAAAATATGAACTTTGATATTTTATATAATGTATTTTTTTTGATAAAACTCATTTTTTTTTAGATGGTAAAGCCAAATACATGTAAAACTACATGTAAATTTGTGATACTTTGAGTTATAAATATTTCAATAAATTACTCTGAGAAACAATTTGAATAAAACTTTTTGTTGAATTTTATTTGGGGGCCTATTTTGATTAAAATTGACGAGCTGATTCCAAAGCTGAAATCTTTTTTTTCTAAGAAGTCAACTTTTTTTTCCACTCCTTGCGCTTTAGTTAAACAAATTTCACCGTAAAAGAGTTACCCTCTGATTATGATTGGTTCGTCTGCCCTAGAATCTACAAAAATAATTTGTCTGGGCTACAAGCTATTTTTTGTATGAATTTTTAATTTTGCTAAAAGTTTTTGTTGTTTTCAAAACATGTGAGTTTTACATTTAAATGTTCCTGATGAAATTTGGTGATCAAGACAAGTCATGAGCCAAGTTAGCATTCGGTATTCCTAAGGTTTGGTGTGAGGAAAAAGATCATTCAACAGACTGTTACTTTTGTCTAATGAAAGGCTTTAACCAAAAAAATTGAAAGGAAAATAGTTTATCCTAATTTACCATCAGCTTTAAGACCAACGTGTCATTCAAATGAAATTCCAGTGCAAGTATTCAAACAACAATCTTCTCAAGAAGAAATTAGTGATGTTCAAAAAGACAGTGACAGGAATAATGCAGATTTTGAACGTCACAATTCAGCTTAAGAGATTTGATCAGCTAGAGTTGAATGATTTGGCACATGATTTGGGCCTTTCAAAAAAAGCTCCAGAAATTCTAGCGTCAAGACTAAATGAGAAAAACATAGTTGAAAATAGAGTAAAAGTATTTTACTTTCATACTAGAGAAAATAAATTTCTGCAGTAGTTTCAAATTGAAGTGGTTTTGTGTTTTTCCACAACATTTCTGGTTTACTTAAGGAATTGAGATTTTCAGACTACAACTAAATTGAATGGCGAATGTTCATTGATTATTCAAAGATGAGCTTCAAGTGCGTCCTGGTACATAATAGCGATTTATTTAGTGCAGTGTATACTGGGTATTCTGTCTGTCTTTGTGAAGAATATTGTGATTTAAAGAGAGTTATTGAGTTATTACAGAATAAGTAGCATCATCGCACAATCTGTGTTGACCCTAGAATGGTGTGTTTACTTCTTGGTAAGCAACGTTTTTACACAAAGTATCCTTGCTTTCTCTGTATATTGCATAGAAGAAATCGAGGTAAGCATTGGGTTAAAACAAACGGGTCTCCAAGGTCTGATCTTAAGCCTGGAGATCCAAACATTTTACATGAACCACTTGTTGACAGAAAGAAAATAAAGTTTCCACCTTTGAACATAAAATTAGGTCTCCTGAAGCAATTTGTGATAGCACTGGTAACTAATGACGACTATTTTAAGTACATTGTTATTGCATTTCCTATACTGCCAATTAAAAAAATTAAAGCGGTGTCTTTGATTGTGCACAAATTCAACAGCTTATCAAAGATAAATATTTTACCAGAACTATGTCAGATATTGAGAAGAACGCTTTAATATTAAAGAAATTGTTTAGCAACTTTTGGAAAATTAAAAAGCACTTGGTTGCATTAAGAGCATTAAACTACATTTTCTGGATTGCCATCTCGTCAATTTCGTGAAAATCTTAGTGCTGTCAGTGATGAGAACAATTTCATTAAGACTTGAAGGTTATGGTAGAACGTTATAGGTTATAGAAGGTAGATGGGATGCACATATAATAGCCGATTTTTTTTGGAGCATAAAATGCCATAGTCCTCAATCTGAACATTCCGGAAAGAGCTATAAACGTACATTTTTACCTTAACTACTTTTAAAATTGATGTATTTAGTAGCCGTATTATTTGTAAAAATATTATTTGTGTTAAATAAACATTGCAGTCGAGCCCAATTATTTATTCTCTTTTGTATGGTAATATTTGGATAAAATAAGCTTATATCGGCTAAGTACTTTATAATTTACATTTTATCACATTTTTTAAGAAATTGAAAACCCTATAATTTATTATTATTTTTTAATTTAGCACCTATAAATTAATCAATAACTTATTTCAGATTCTATTCAAAAATACTTTGGATTCTCCAGTGTTTATTATTATTATTATTGCTATTATTGTTATTATTGCTATTATTATTATTATTAATGCTATTATTATTATTATTATTATAATTTTTGATAATATTTTTTTTAATCCATTAAAAAATTATGAGTTTTTATAAGAAAATCATAATACTTTTTAATGTTTTGTATAAACGAGTTTAAATATATTAGTTAGTCTTCTTTTTAGAAAGAATATTCAATACTTATATTTATTTATATTTGTTATATTTTAACACATATGGACATTTTTACAAAAAGCATTAAATAGAAAAATACTGCATTAGTATCGTTTTTAAGCTTAAAAACGCATCAATGGTTTCTTAAATTTCTTACGTTTTTTAAAACGTATTCAACATTTCTGTGACCTCTTTAGCGTTTTAGTTTGTTGAAAGGCAAATACTAATTATATTGTATCCCATTTTATTGTTCCTTGGTAGAATTTTTTATGATTAAATATTTTAGAAGAACCACATTTACAATCTTAACTTATTTTACATGTTAAAGTATTCTTGATAAAATTTAAAGCTGTTTTACCTAAATAATTTTTTCCGCAGCTTAATAAATTTAATAAACCGACTTAATAAACATCTGGTTTGCTAAAACTTTGTAGTTTAGATTTATTCCTATTTGTTGAAAATGACTATAAATAGACCATATTTTAAAAACGCTTTTATAAAAAGCGTTTCGATAATTTTTCTAAACTAAGGACCTTAAAAACTTTGGAGGTATGAATTTAAACATATATGTGTATTAATACCTCCAAAGCATTCTTTTTTTGGGAATGGCTGTAAACATTAAACATTGATATAGTATAGAAATTTTAAATATGTCGCTTTTAAAACTTTTTAATTTTGCTCTAGAACAATGGGTATTGGACATCTCAAGACATCCGACAAACATCAATTGGACGTCTATACTCATACTTATCAACAATCATATCAACAATTATATCGACATGTCGCGATGTTAGAATTTTCTTGTTTTATCTCCACTTTTTGAAAAAATTGAGTTATTGATAGTGTTGCCTACCTCAGAATAATGTTTTTCCATTGTATTAAAACCTAAGTTATAAGTAAAAAAGTTGCGGGAAAAACATAGTTATAAAAAAAAAATTATATGCCGTCTCCTAAAGTCTTTCCTTTTAATCGTTTTATCTCAAAAGTCAAAAATGTGGAAATAGAATAAGATAATTCTAACGTCGCGATGTATTAAACTTAAGAATATAATTTATACTAAAAAATTATGTGACTTTATAATGTTTAAGCACTTTTGACTATATATGTTTATAAATAAGATTTTATTTAACTATTTAAAGTGGTACCCTATGATATATTATATATCGATAAAACTTGATTTATCATTTAAAACCATGATATGTCACTCAGTGGCGGATACAAAGAGTAAGGTGGTAGGGGAGGAAGGGGGTGAAGGGGGGGGGGGGGAGTAACTAACCCCCATAAGAAATATCAAACATCAAAATAATGTTGAAAAATTTATAAAAGAAAAAACAAACAACAAAAAATTATTCTGCAGCAAACTATTTACTTTTTTTAAACTAAAACAAAAACTAAAACTAAAGCAAAACTAAAACTTTTCATTTCATTACAAAAAAATTGTTGCATTTTTAACATTTTTACGATATCGAAGAAAAACGACGAAAGTTTCGAAACATTTTAATGTTATCATCATTAATTCATTCTATTATATAATTAGATAACAATAAAAAACTGTAAAACTACTATCGTTCTGTTTTGAAAAGTTTATAAAACTGTTTTTAAAAACTTACGAAAAATAATATATAGGTTTGGTTTTAATAGTAAATTTTGTTTTTATTAATTTAATTTTAATTTGAGGTATAATTTATATAGGTGATAAATATGCTAAAACTATTCTTAAACATACCATAAAGATATAAAGTAAAAGACGTCAGAATAAAGAAAACTTTAATGCTATATTCATGACTGCATCAAAGTTACTAGAAGACTTAGGTTAAAAAATTAAGATTCCACGAATTACAGGAAAACAAACTAATCGCGCAAACCTCAATACCAATGATCCTCTAACTTACTATAGAGTCAATGTTTATTTACCGTTACTTGATAGCATGCTTCTAGATTTACAATTCAGATTTTCTGATGAAACCTTAAACTCTTTTGAATTAAATGTAGCGATACCAAGAAATTTATTAAATAAAACAAAGATAGAGTTAACAGCATCCATAACTAATATACTGAGTTTTATAAAAGGGCTGCCTAACATAAACGCTGGTGATGAGAATGTCTAACTAATGAAAGTTTCTTCAGAATTTGAATTTTGGGAGTTAAAATGGAAAGACGCAATCAAAAAGCAACAAGACATACCTGAATGTGCACTGGAAGCATACAAGCAATGTGATGGTAATGTCTTCCCTTTAATTAAATGTATTTTGCAACTGTTTTGCACCCTTCCTGTTAGCGTTGCTTCGGAAGAACGGAGTTTCTTGGTTTTAAAAAGACTTAAAACTTGGTTAAGATCCAATATAGGACAAGAACGATTAAATGGATAAGCTAGGATGAATATCCATAGAGATTGTATCATAAATGTCGAAAAGATTATTGATAGTTTAGCATCTTCGAAAACTAGAAAGCTCAATTTTATATTGCTGTTGGTTAAATTTATAAAAGTCTTTATTAATAAAAAGAATATAATAAAGATATTATTTTGTTGCACATTACAGACAGGGCCAGATTTACCTATAGGCAGACAAGGCTGCAGCCTGTGTACCATGATTTTAGCGGGCTCAATTTTTAAATGGGATATTGTTGAAAAAAATTGTGGTATTTAGAAGTGTTTAGGGCCCCAAAAATTTTTCTGCCTAGGGCCTTCGAGGATATGAATCCGTCCCTTATAACAGACTAAATAATTATTTTCAACTTTTTATTTTTTCAAGATATTTACAAACAGATAAATTCAATATACTTATATGCAAACTTTTCTAAAATTATTCTAAATAATCAAATAAAAAATCTGAAAGAAAAAAAAGCGGATTTTTTGTTTGTTGGTCAAACTACCCCCCTAGGACAAGGACCTGGATCCGCCACTGATATCACTAAAACAAAGATCTATTTTATAAAACTTGATATATCACTGAAACTATGATATACCATTTATCAATAAAACTTCATAGCGTTCTAAGAGTTTCCTTTACAATAACATGTTTATATTTAAAGAAACAAATGTTTTATTTTTACTTTAAAAGCAATGCTGAGTTTTTTTGATAAGAAACATTATTTGTTAAATTACGTTATACTTTGTTAAACTTGTTAAACTACGTTATATAATGTTATATTTTGTATATTATACATTGCATTATATTAAGTAACAGAATTGTAGCGTAATGAAGTGTAAATATATTAGAGATATGTTTAGAGATTAGAAAGTTTTTTTACCACTAGACACCAGAGAGGGGAATAAAAAATCTTTTCAACGCTATCTTAAACTAAATTACAATTCAATAATAGAATTCAGACTTCATCAAAGAATGTCTTGGTTTTGATGGTCAGAATTTAAATTGAACATAAATCTTTTTGTACTGATGTAATATCTTTGTATTTGTGCTGAGAGGCTCGTTGATATAACTACAGGTAGTTTGTTTTTTAATTTATACAACTTTGATGTTGCTATCAAATACGACAATACAATAGTGTAATCATATACCTGTATTCTTCCCATTAAGTTTCTGCGTTTTTCAGGAGATTTTATGAGTATGAATTTATTGCATTGCTTAAAAAACTATACTTTTTCCAAAGAAAAATGTTTTTTTTGCAATGTTATTTACATCTCTAATGTTGAGACAGCCACTAAAGTCCAGGAGTCTAATTTTTAATTTTTTTTTAATGTAGTAACAAACCTTGACGAACAACAACACAACAAAAACAAGCTATTTATTTTGCCGTAAATCGTTTTTACAATAGTTTTAATAATAATAATAATAATAACAATAATAATAACAATAATAATAACAATACTAATAAGTATGTTTACAGAACGATTTCTCAAAACGTAGGAACGATTTCCCTAAAGAAATCGTTTCTATTAACGATTGCTGAAAAAAGCGAAACGATTTCTAAAAAACCGGAACGATTTCCCGAAAAAAAACAACGTTGGAACGATTTCTTAGAGAAAAACATGAACAATTTCTTTTAAAATAGGAACGATTTCTCACGTGCACAAATCTTAGCTAAAAAAAAAAGGATAAATTATTTCCTGAGATGACTCCCGATTTTGATTGGTTTAAAACTTATTATTTCGTTGAGTCCGAAACAAGTTTTTTTCGTTTGCCGTTTCGCGAGACAAGTATTGGCAGCGAATTTGTATTGTATATGATATATTATGGATATATTTTGAGTAATTGTAATGAATTTTTTTATCCAATCGCAATAGAGAGTTATCTCAGTAAATAGATTCCAAACATTATATCAGCTATATCTTGAGATGACTCTCTGTTGCGATTGGATAGAAAAAAGTTTTTTTGCAGTCCTCAAACTTTGGTTTATGATTATCTGTTTTTTTTATTAGTTATTAGTAAATTTAAAATAAACTTTTATTACCTTATTTATGAGTGTTAAAAGCACTTTTTATATAAAAGTTTAGTTACAAAGTATTTTGCAACTACAAAGAAACTTTGTGTCACTCATAAATACCTGAATGTTTCAGATGGTTTTTAAAAATAATATCACTAAACTATATACATATCACTCATCGTAAACAGAAATACTTATTTTAAAAACTTATTTTAAAAAATTTCATTTTTTAAATTTAATTTTTCTTGGTATTATAAAAAATATTATATATATATATATATATATATATATATATATATATATATATATATATATATATATATATATATATATATATATATATATATATATATATATATATTGAAATATAGTGATTATAATTATTACATTGATTAAAAAAAAATTTTATAACATAAAATTTTTTTATAAAAAATATTTTTCATAACACATACTATATAGTTCGTTATTTGGTCTATAAAATGATTAATTAAAGTAAACAATTGACAAAATCTACGTAAAATTTATAAAAAAGACAAAATAGAAGTTGTATAAAAATATATAACCTATTTTATATTGATGCCATAATTAAGATATCTGTCACATATCCCAATTATGGTTACAACATAATACAACATAAATTATATTGTAGCAACAATTATTTATTAAGTTGTATTATGTCATAATACAACACAGTAACTGTGTTTAATAAAATTTTATTTAATATACTAATTTAAAATTTTTGTTATATTAAAATTATTTATATAACAGTATTACATATATGTGACATTAGTAAGACTACAGCAATTGGAAGTGGGTTGATGTTTTGTATTTTGGAAGTGGGTTGATGTTATGTATTTAAATCTAAGTTTTCACATAAAAATGCAAGACCGAACTGATATTTATAAAAAAATACCACCTGTTTTTAAAGCAAAGTTTCCCTGACTAACATGCATAATTGATTGCTTTGAAATTTTTATTGAATCTCCATGATGCTTATTAGCAAGAGCAAAATGTTACAGTCAGTACAAAAAATATTGTAATATTAAAGTCATGATATCTTGTACACCCCTTAGAGCAGTTAATTTTTTATCACAATGTCGGACAACCAAATTGTCGGAGACTCAAACTTTCATTTATGTTAATACCACATACCAGGAGATCAACTTTTTGCTGATCGTGGTTTTACTTTAGCTGTTATAATCTAAGTTTATTTGTTAGTTCTTTATAGTTGATACTCTCATTTATTTTTGTTAATAGTTTAACAAAATATTTTTATAATATTTTGATATTAAAAAATATTTAATCTAATTTTTAGAAGATAAGATTTTCACAACAAGATTTTCAAAGATCAATTTTGTATTTTGTAAAAATTTTGTAAAAAAAAGTAGTTTAGTGTGACAATAAAGTATGCACGTAGGTATAGGGGATGGTATAACCCAGTGTAAAAAAAGGAAAGGGGAAAATGTATCAGGTAGGAGACGGTATAACCTATAGGTGAGATAGGGGGACGGTATAACCTAGTGTAATGAAAAAAGGGGAAATTGTATCAGATAACTAATAAAATATGCCTTTCTCATAAAATTCATCTTTAATTTCGTCATTGTATGCTGTTTAAATGTAGATATTTAGGCTCATTAAAAAGTGTAATAATAACATGAGTGTGTTGCAAATTCAGGAAACGGGTGCCAAAATTTCATGACATTTTCTTGTTATAAAATATATTTTACTATTTATTAACTATGCATAATTTTTTTAAAAAAGTAGTTTTTTTACTAAAATTAGTAGCCACGTGTCTCTGCGTCGACGGCCGAATTACCATAGCAACAGTCAATAGCAACAACTAACTTAAGTTTATATTTAGCAAATTCGTTCTCTTAAAATTTGGCTAATCACCCATTAGTTGAGTAGGCTAGCATGGTTTGTCAAAAATGTAGATGGTAACAGCCCCAGTAGGAGTCTGCCCATAAATGTAATTGAATGTCCTCTTGAAACATAGCGATTGCAAAGCAAATATAAAACATAAAAAGATGCAATCTTTTTGTATTTTATATTGCCTACATATCAAATAATATTTCTCTTCTACCCAGACTGTCTCTTGTTGTTAACTGTTTGTGGTCTAATTATCAGAATTACCTTCCCAGCTAGCATACATACGTTGTTAAAACATAAGAACAATGTCGTTTCGTTGGCCCAACATCGGTCCATGATACAAAAACAACAGCGTTGTTTTTATATCATGGTTACAAATGCGACGTCGCCAACAACAAAACAATGTTGGCAAAACTTTTATTTATAGTCGGCAAAGTTATTTTTCTATATTGATGTAATGTTATATTATACTTTTAAGCAACGTTGTATTTACATTGATTCAACGTTGAATTTATTTTTTATTAATTTTTATAAGGTACTCTAAGAAGTCCTAAAGTTCTTGTCACAGAACACCGTCACATGGAGATTAGCATTTAATAAGTTCGCTCTCCGTTTCTAACTTTACCGATAACGTTTTAAGTGCTTCGAGTGGGATCGAACTCGCAACACTTGAGTTACGAGTCCAATGTTCTAACCACTGCGCCACGGCTGCTTATATACATAAACACAATCAACTTTTTGCGATGTTTTTATATATGTTGGAGGTGCAAGCTATTTTTAGTTCCGTCGGTATTAATTTTATCATAAAACAAATGACATTGGATCAACGTTCCTTTTGCATCGGAAAGAACAGCCGACGAAGTTTTCTTGATGGTTTCACATGCGTTGGCCCAATGTAAGTGTGCTAGGTGGGTTAATTAAAAGACTATAATAAAAATATAGTTTTGTCATAAAAACGAAGGGGTTGGTTGGTTCATTCTAAACCATTTTTTAAGGATTTTTTTTACCAGTGATCTAGAAAACGTTAAATAAAAAAATTAAAAATAATTTTTATGTGTAAAAACACTCGAAGGAAGCCTATTCAGGGACGCTGATAGCCTTCGCACCGCCTTGGCGTGAAGGCTATCACAAAAACCTTGATGGCACCCTTATTATATCAGTTTTTCATATATTATCAGTCAGTTTTTTTTTTTTTCCGTTTTTATTTGGCATCGCTTAGATACTTCCTGGTCAAACTGTCACTAAACTGTCATATAGACAGCTAAAACTAATAAAAACTTATTTATGCAGTTCCATATTAGTCAAGAAAACTTGTATGATTAGCCGCAATATCGATATAAAAAGACATGGCTTACTAGCTCAAAATAAAGATTTTGTAATAGTTTTAAAGATATCGTATAGATTTGAGAAACATGAATGGAGTGATACTAGATTGTGGTATACTATAATAAGTTATTCTATTTTAAACTGTTTGGATGCACCCTGTAAGCTGTAAAAATAAGAGTCCGTTAAATTCACAGCAATAGATGGAAAGGCTTCTTAAAATAAAATGAGACTTAAAATGTTTTTACTTAAATCAAGGACGATCAAATATAGCATTGTTTTAATCTTACTAATATTGCAATTTTTCACGTCACGATAAAAATATTGCAACTAGATTCTAGTGATGTGAAAAATTGTGACACTAAGCGTAAAAAGGTGTAAAATTTCAGAAAGGTCGGCATTTTTAATTTTTACCTATAGCGTCAAAAAACACAGCAAGCGATCCGTGCCACTGTGTATGATAATGTAAAACGCATTATATTTTATGAGACTTGATTTTTTTTTTTTTTGAAATAGCGTTCTTATCAAACTTTTTGGCATCACATTTACTACAAATCCAGCATTCTTTACATTACATTATCTGTAATTATTTTAAAATAATTACAGATAATACATTATCTGTAATTGTTTTGTCTGGAGAAATACACTTCCTAAAAAGAAAAGAAAATTCGTAAAATTTTTTCATCAAAATAGTATTCTCTCTTTTTCTCTCATATATATCTATATATATATATGATTTGGCATTGAGTTGATCAAATTTTGGGTCTCTTCTGCTATTATATTATCCCATGCCCTCATTATAGCTTCTTTCAAGTTGTCTTTGCATTTAAATGCTCGGTTGCCATTTTTTCTATCCAAAATGCATCACTAATTTTCTATCGGATTCAAGTCCAGACTTTGAGATGGCCATTCCAAAACACTGATGTTATTTTTGTCAAAGCATAACTTCATTTTCTCAATTGCTAAGAAGCATGATCTGATTGGAACTATTACTAGTGTGACTTGTAGAGGACAAAAACGCAAGACCACTATTGCAATCCATCGAAATATCATTGTCATCATTAATGTGAAGAAAAATAGATTTTTTTCGGCAGCTAAATTAGTTTTAAAAATTCAAGAAGATCATAACATCACAGTGACTCCTCAAACAATCAGAATTTGTATAAGAGAACAAGGATATAGAGGTAGAATGGTTCGAAATAAACCTTTTTTAACTTCTAAACAAATGAAGCGTCGATTGGAATTTGCATCGTAGTACTTAAAAATGGTGATATCATATCGGAAAAAAGTGTTGTGGTCAGATGAGTCAAAACGCAATCTTGTCTCATCGAATGGAGTCCAAAAAGTGTGGCGAAAAAAAGGAGAAGCTTGTAAATTGAATTGTTTGAGAGGTAGTGTAATGCACGAGGGAGGAAATGTGATGGTTTGGGGTAGTATGAGTTGAAAAGAAGTAGGGAAATTTACATCTATTGATAACAAAATGGATGCTTCAATGTATTGTGAAATTCTCAAAGCTAACTTGCAACCATATACTCAAAAATTGAGAATGGGATGCGATTTCATACTCCAGCAAGATAACAATCCAAAACATACCGCTAAGAAAACGAAAGTATACATTGAAATAAATAACATCAATGTTTTGGAATGACCATCTCAAAGTCTGGATTTGAATCTAATAGAAAATTGGTGGTATATTTTGGATAGAAAAATTGGCGACCAAGCATTTAAATGCAAAGACAACTTGAAAGAAGCTATAATGAGGGGATGGGATAATATAATAGCAGAAGTGACCCAAAATTTGATCAACTCAATGCCAAATCATCTAGATGAGGCCAGCAAGGCTAAAGGAGGCCCCACTCGATACTAATTTCCATGGATATATATATATATATATATATCTATATATCTATATATATATCTATATATCTATATCTATATATCTATATATCTATATATCTATATATCTATATCTATATCTATATCTATATCTATATCTATATATATATATATATATATATATATATATATATATATATATATATATATATATATATATATATATATATATATATATATATATATATATATATATATATATATATATATATATATATATTGAGAGAGTTATATATATACTGTTAACTCCCGATAACTCGAACCTTCAGGGAGCCAAGAAATAGGGTTTAAGGTACGCAAAATTTTAAGAGGCATTTAACAAAAAGACACAACCTATAGATTGTGTCTTCTTATTAGCTGACAAAGCAATACAAAAAAAAGAGGAGACGGATTAGAGAGCTGAATATTTAAGCGCCTGCAGCCCCTACTTTAATGAGGTCCAACGTATTGGGCTTTAGGGGCCAATGTGAAAATGTGTTGCAGTAACCTAAAAAAATAATACAATTAATTTTAATATTTTATTTTATGCCTTACAACTTACCAGTGGTACCAAGTCAAACAATCTACACACTCAATCATGTCTTGAAACTGGGATTTTTTACAAATCGGACAACTCCAACTTTGCTTAAGATTTAGAACTGCAAAAAAAAAATCTATAACAATGGTTGAATTAATAATTTAATTACATGAATTAATTAAAGATTCAAAGAATATGTTAATAATAGAGAGACTGATTGAATTATAGTTTGAGGGGTTAGAGTGTTCTCCATAATTTGATGAGGCATAAAGAACAAAAAGAAAGGTGATTGAGTGAAGAGGAACAAAGCGAAAGCATTTTAATAGTCAGATTGAAACCTGATTTTGCAACAAATAGGTGAATTGCATAAGTATTATATCAGGGCAAGCAAGTCAACATTGGAGTATTTATGAATCAAATGATAACATCCATTAACACTTAGACATTTAGATCAGAAAATGAAACAGCTCAATTAAAACTAAAAAGATTCAAAGTCAACCAAAAAGCTAGTAGGTCGAGTGATTTTTGGAAAAAGTAAGGTTACATGTGGCATGTAATCTTACATTATCATTGGCATGTGGACAAATGCCAATGATAAAAACAAAATTGTCTGAGGAAATAATATTTAATCATTTTGGCCTAACTTTTTTTAATATAACTTTTAAATAATGAAAAAATAAAATTTGAATAGTTACCATTTCGCTGAAGTATTTTGAATGTGTCTGGATTAACTAGGTCTTTTAAAACATCTATGTCATGTTTGATTATTTCTGCATGAGTTTTTTCATTTCAGTCTGCAGTTCATTGTCTGTTAAAACATGATGTACAACTGGGTTAGTATAGCCAAAAAAGGATAAAACCGTTCTTTGTTCTAAATTATGAAAATACTTATTTGTCAACACAGTTGCTAACACAAGACCAAGGTTTATCTAATGTTGCACCTTTTTTTGTGGCAATTCACCATAATAAAATAAATTTGTGCTAGAACTTTGGGACTGATGGTTTAGTGATATAAATAGGGTAAACCACCCAGTAGTCAACGGTTTTCTACCATGTCCCATATAAATATAAATTTCACATTCGTTATTTCATAAGTCATCTATCTTGTTTTATAGTACAAATAAAGTTAAACTATAAAACGTTTTAAAGCAAGTTTTATAGAAACTTTTATAGAAAGTTTTATAGGATAGTTGCACTTTACGATGCACTAAAGCCTAATTATGTCCTTAATAAATAAGGCCAGGAAATGTGAAAATGTTCATCACGTATTTAAAATTTTTTTTCTAGTTTTTGGAACCTCTCCTAACCCACCCTTATTCAATGTTTCAATTTTAAATGTTTGTACATTCAGCTCACCTACTTGTAAACCTCAAAAAGAGAACAATTAAATGTTATTTGTTATGCCAATTTTATATCTTTTTCGAACTGTTTTGTTCCAAATAATCATGCATGATCATTTTTGATTTAGTCGAAATTTTGTCATACATAATGCCAACATAGGTGTTCATTACTGACACTAGATTTTTTTCTCATCCTGTATTTTAGGGATAAAATGGCAACAACTGGTGATAACTGTGTAGTTTACAATAAATACTTTATGATAACTTTTGATGTAAAAATTATACCATATACCCATGTCAACAATAAACAAATTAAGTTACCAGGCAGTAACAACTTTGATTCTACGCTTGCTGATGACTTCTCTATGGTACATTTGTTAGATTCATTTTCTAAAATAAATTTTTACTGGATTACAACTAAATAAATTTAGTCTCTTTTATTCCATGCTTTATATAAGGTTACTTTCTATATATATATATGTTTGTGTGCCACAAAATTTGAAATCAATTTTTGAAAGCTTTTTTCTCAACCAATTTTGCTCAAATTTTGCACACTTAATCATTTTCGATGACAATACAAGGAAATGGAAAAATTTGACCAAAAAAAGTTAATTAAGTTAACAAAAATTTAATTTGTATTTCCCCATAAGAACGCTGAATTAATAAAAAAAAAATTTAAAAACGTAACAGTAATTTTTCCTTCTACAAAAGATAACAAAAAAAGAATTTCTAGGCCCAATAGAATTCTGCTTGCAGAAAGCATGGATTTTTTTGATTTACTAGTATATTTTTATCTTTCATATATTAAAATTAGAAATAAAAGTAAAGTACCTTTTTCTTTTGACTCCCACTTTGAAAAATCAAACAGTTCTTTAATTTCATCACCAGAAGGTTTAGCTAATCTAATAGAGGAAACTTTTTTTCTCTTTTTCGTTGAATAAAACTGTGGTTGTTTAGTTAGTTTTTTGTTTGATGGTAGATTTTCCTTTAAAATAAATTGTCCGACTTTGTTTTCACTTAGACTAAGAAAAGTACCGGTGGCTTGCAAAATATTTTTATTTAAATTTGTTAAAGCTTTCTCTTCTGATATTGTACTTAAAGTTACTAAGTTGACAAGTTCCATTAAATTTTTTATAATATTAATTTTTAAAGTATGAATATCACCACGAACATCACATCCTTCATTAATTTTGCTTTCCAGATCATTTAAAATGACAGGGGGTAAACTGACAAGTGTATTTTCTTTTAATTGATTTTTACTTGCTGGGCGATGAACTAAATGAATATGTTTGCATGGTATATTTTTTGTTAAAAAATCCATACAGGTACAATGGTATAAATGGGAACACACTTGGCATTCAGTACACTTTGTTAGACAACCAATTATATTACACATATTTTGATGTTTTATAACTTCATATTTGTCATTATTGTTTTCAGACTGTTCCAACCATTTTCCATTTTTCGCAGATACACAACTTAAAGGTAAATGTAAACTTGCAACATGTCTTGAATGTATTAAATTTAATTTGTAGCTACTTTTTCCTTTGTTAATTTTATTAGTCTCTCATACACTTTATCTCTATTGAATTTTAATAATTTAAACAAGCAGTTATCAACTCTTTTATTATGTTTTCCGTTGAGATAACTATATTTAAAGGTTTTGTGAAATGACTCGAGATTGGTATTAATGCCATGTCCGAATCTGTAACAAAATGCCCAAAAATGCTTTTTGCATACCCAGTATTTTTGAAAGTATTCAGCAAATAATTGTGTTACAGCATAAGATTTCAAGTAACGCATTAAAGAGTTTAAATAATCGTCTAGAAGTTTACGATCACTTAATTGTAAAATAAATCTTAGTCTTTTATAAACATCTGCTTCCACTTCGATATTTTTATATACACATAAAATAATACTCAAGGAGGGTTTGTTGACAATTTTTCATTTAAAATTCGCTGACTTTTCCACAACTTTTTTTACAAATCAGCCAATTTTCCCTAATTATTTAAAAAACGCCATTGGCTATAATGGATATGTTATAGATCAACATTTTAGGATTGTCAAAACAAATAGTTTTAACAAAAGCCTTATTTACTCCTATGAGTTAAATGTATGGTATCAGCAAGAGTCGAAAACCCCATAATTATAAAATAATTAACTCCTCTATTAAAATTACCTGACATTTCCCTGACTATCTAACTAAAAAATAATAATTCCCTGTCTATTCCAGGTTATCCCTGACTTTAGCCAAAATAAACCAAATTTCCATATTCTCCAGGTTCATTACAAACCCTGTATATAAATAACATTTGCAATTTATAATTTTCTTTTTCTATTTATGCAAAGTAAACAACAAAAAAAAGATAATCCAAGTCTTTCACTACAATTAATTCAGTCCTACTTAATTATTTTAATTTACCTTGTTTTAACTAATTTTAATTGTTTGTGCTAATTCTTTGTTTCATTTGTTATTCTAATTTCTTTCATTCATTTTTTTATTTATTTAAAGCTTTCCCTTCTGCTATTGTACTTAAAGATACTAAGGTGACAAGTTCCATTAATTTCTTTTTAATTCTTCATTGGTATGGTCTTTCCTGTTTTAGTTGAAAGGATTATATATTAACTTTTATATTAACTTTTTGGCTAAATGGGTGAAGCCGTGCATAACCAGTTAGTAAAATATTTATAGTTTTATTTAAATAATGTAACAAGCTTAAGCTTAAAACGTAAAGTAGCAAGCTATAATTTTTAAGTGAAGTAAGTATTTAGAAAATCGAGCATCAAATATAAAAAAACAATTTTGTCAAAGCATAACTTCATTTTCTCAATTGCTAAGAAGCATAATCTGATTGGAACTATTACTAGTGTGACTTGTAGAGGACGAAAACGCAAGACCACTATTGCAATCCATCGAAATATCATTGTCATCATTAATGTGAAGAAAAATAGATTTATTTCGGCAGCTAAATTAGTTTTAAAAATTCAAGAAGATCATAACAACAGTGACTCCTCAAACAATCAGAATTTGGCATTAATACCAATATGTATCTCGAGTCATTTCACAAAACCTTTACATATAGTTATCTCAACGGAAAACATAATAAAAGAGTTGATAACTGCTTGTTTAAATTATTAAAATTCAATAGAGATAAAGTGTATGAGAGACTAATAAAATTAACAAAGGAAAAAATAGCTACAAATTAAATTTAATACATTCAAGACATGTTGCAAGTTTACATTTACCTTTAAGTTGTGTATCTGCGAAAAATGGAAAATGGTTGGAACAGTCTGAAAACAATAATGACAAATATGAAGTTATAAAACATCAAAATATGTGTAATATAATTGGTTGTCTTACAAAGTGTACTGAATGCCAAGTGTGTTCCCATTTATACCATTGTACCTGTATGGATTTTTTAACAAAAAATATTTTTCTAAATACAAATAAATCCAAAAAATAAACAAAACTTTTAAATGCAAAAAAAAAATTTTTAAGTTGAAAAAAGGTTACTATTCCACTATTTAAACTATTCATCAAACGATAATAAAATTACATAAACACACTATACTGTTAAAAAAAGAAAATAAAGATAAATACCACTACTTTGAATCCTTCTTTTGCCAGACGATAAGCATTTATAAAAGCCACTTCTGTTGCATTGGTAGTATGTAATTATCTTACCATCTTTACACACTTTCCACCAGAAGTTACAACGTATTGGCTCAAGGAACTAAATTCAATTTCAGACTTCCATTTTTCAAAATCAAAAAAAAAGTTCAATGTTGAAAGTAAATCATGAATAAAAAAAGAAAAAAAGAAAATAAAATAAGGGAAAATTAGTAGCAAAGCCCATTAACAGGGAAATAAAAAACTTTTTTATTTATAAATATATTAACTAATTTCTAATAACTTTTGAAAAATACATTTAATACTACAATAGCTATAAGGGGTAAGGAATAAGAGCCAGAGCTGTGGTGGTCTGAAGATTTTGGAAGGACCAGAAGCCATAACAGCCAGAGCATGAAGAGACGAAAAGAGGAGCTGGATCAAAAACTTTGGAGACATAACTAGTACCATAAGTTCCATAATACTTGTAGACAGAGCCATAGGCTCAAATAAACGTGAAGCCGGAGCCATACATTTCTCTTCCGGCTTCCCAACCCCTGATAGTAATTCAAAATAACGAATAACTACTTACCTCCTAAATTAGAAAATGATAGCAATTCTTTTTGGA
>NC_088921.1:10525000-10660000 GCF_038396675.1 Hydra vulgaris | reverse complement strand
AAATACCTTTACAACACAATGTTGTGGAATGCTGGTTCATTTTTCTAATATATTCTCTAACCCTTAATAACCTTTTTTCTTACTACCTACCAAATTTCATTGAAAAAAAAGCATACTCAGACACAATAATATACTCGATTTTGGTAAAGATTTACTGTTGTTTGGACATCAAGTATAAATCAAAGGATTGCTGGTTTATTTTTCTAATATTCTCTCACCTTTAAAAACCTTTTTTCTTACTACCTGCCTGAAGAAAAAAAGCATACTCTTTGAATGTACGAGTAATAATAATAAGAAGTTGGATATAGATTATTTAATTGTACTAAATAGTTGTAATGTAGTTAGCAATTGTAATGTCATTATATTTACCATTTTTAAATATATACCATATTTAAATATATAATTTTTAATTTAATTTAAATATATAATTTTACCATATTTAAATATATAATTTTTTTAAATAAAAATTAAACCGAAGCCAAAAGGACTTCTAGCCTATCTATCTAAAGTATCCAAATCATATTTGATGGTACCCTGTTTGAATATATTAAAAAATACAAATAAAAATTATAAATTTTCATTAAATAATAATATTTCATTTCAAAAAATCTACATTTTTCAATATAATAAAAAGTTTTGTAGACGCTCCTCTAGCGATCTTTGTACACCCTTTGAATATACACATTGCCCTTTGTTAGACCTAACTTGTATATACACATTGCCCTTTTGATACTAAGTTGTATGTATTTCGATTAGAATTGACCAAGTTGAGGCGTTTTAAGTTAAAAAAACCTCAAATTTGATCACAGTTTCTTCAAGAAATCCATATATCAAAAATTCAGTAATCAAAATGCCATCATTTTCAGAATATATTGTTATTGTTGCTATGGTTATATCTTTGCTGAATAAAAAGTTATTGCATTTTTAAAATGTATATCACCTTAAATATAATATATCATCCTATAATATCACCTTAAATCCTATAACTTCATTTAATAATAACCTATAATATCACCTAAAAAGGACCTATAATATTACCTTAAATCACCTTATAATATCACCTTAAACCCACCTATAATAGGTGGATAAAAACTTTTTTGACACAGTTTATACAGTTTTTAACAAAAAAAAAAAGTAATGTTATTTATTATAAACTTATAAATATGATGTAAAACCATACCATCGTAGATAAAAACTTTGCAAACTTGAGTCTTTGCAAACTTTGTTTGTTGTGTCTTTGCAAACTTGTGCTTTAAAACTTTGCACACTTGTCTACTTAAAAAAATGAAATTGGCGGGATATACAGCTGATTATTTTTTTCAGTTTGTTCCAATGACATTCGGAATACTGAAATAGACATTCAGATAGCTTTATTTCAAAATGGTGCAAGAAGATATTTTATTTCAGACAGTATAAACAATTCTTGAAAAAATAATACCAAATGTTTGTGAGTCTTTACCTGTATTTAAACAAATAAATAAATATATATATATATATATATATATATATATATATATATATATATATATATATATATATATATATATATATATATTAAAATATACATATTTATTAAAAATGTCATTCTACATACCTATTAAATCTCTTTTTTTTTTATATCATACCTGTTAAATCTCTTGGTTTTATATGATTTATATTGAGTATAGGCTTTATAGTTTATAAATGAATATAAATTGACATGCCATCTTGTTCTGCTTACGGATGTACTGCAAGAGATCGCGCTAAAGGCATTACTTTTCAAAGGTACATTAATATACAATATTATATGTCAATAATACAACAAATTCCACAAAGAATGATGTATGCTTTAACTTATATTGGTGATTTTTTTGTTTTATTAGTCAATTAATATTTTTATAGAATTCCATCAAAAATCAAATACCCAGAATTGAGACAAAAGTGGATAACTGCTCTACGTAGAGACAACTATAATGATCCTCATAAATCAGCAGTTGTTTGTTCAAGGCACTTTCCAAAAAGTGACATGGATAAAACTAGTCTCTCATGTGTGAGAGTTCAGCATGGTGCCATACCAAGCATATTTGAAGCGTTTCCATCTTACTTGAAAAACACTAAACCAGTTCGTAAAGCTCCAAAAATACGAATCTCTGCAAAGTCAATAATTACAACTACAAGTGCTATAAATTATGACTTTTCTAATACTTGCGCTTCACTGCTGCCTATGATAGGTAAACTTCAAGCTGCACCTAACAGTGATGAATCTCCAAGAAAAGTTAATTTAAACTGAAAGCTATGCAAGGCAGAAAGATCATTAGCGTTTTCGAGAAAAAAAAATAAAACTTTTACAACAGAGAAAAAGAAGGCTGGCTAAAAGAAATGCTAGTTTGAAAAATGTTATTTCTGATCTTGAGCAAAATAATGTACTGGAAGGTGAGAGCCTTTATATCTTGCAAAAGTCTGCTGGAGGAATAGGGGACTTGTTACAAAGACAAATACTTAGGAAAATTTAAAATACTTAGGAAAATCTACTCAACAACAATTTTCACCCGAATTAAGAAGTTTTGCATTAACCTTACATTTTTATTCACCTCATGCATATCGGTATGTGCGCAAAATGTTTAATACTTGTCTTCCGCATTCAAGAACAATTGAGAAGTGGTTTCAAACAGTTGATTGTAAACCAGGTTTTACAGCAGATTCATTTACAGCATTACAACGCAAAGTGTCTGAGATGGCTGGAAAAAATAAAAATCTTATTTGTGCCCTAATGATGGATGAAGTTGCAATTAGACATCAAGTTGAGTGGGATGGTAAAAAGTACCAGGGGTACATAGATTATGGGACTGAGATGGATGATGACAGCTTGCCTTTAGCAAAAGAAGCACTAATGTTTATGGTTGTTCCTATGAATGATTCATTTAAACTTCCAATAGCTTATTTTTTGATTGATGGGCTTACAGGTAAACAGCGAGCTAATTTGGTTAGACAGTGCCTTACCAAACTTCACAATATTTGTGTAACTGTTGGATCACTTACTTGTGATGGTTTAGCTTCAAACTTCTTTATGGCAAAGTACCTAGAGTGCAATACTGATTCAGCTGACTCTAATTTTAAAGCTTGGCTCCAACATCCAGAGACTAAAGAAGAGGTAGTACTATTTTTCGATCCTTGCCATATGCTAAAATTAGTACGTAATACACTAGGTGACAAAAAATCCTTAGTTGATGGTCAACGGCAATTTGTTAAATGGGAGTATATTGAAAAGCTTCACCAACTTCAAGAAAATGAAGGTTTGCATTTAGGGAATAAGCTACGGTAAAGCTTCACCAACATCAAGAAAATGAAGGTTTGCATTTAAGGAATTTATGCAGTAAAGGTTTTAAGGCACCCTTGCAAGAAAAAAACTTGCAAGAAATGACCTGTTACTTGCAGCAATCAAGGGAATATATTTCTACACTCAAGAATCACTAAATGGTAAACCTATACTAGAGACAAATCGTAAGACTGGACTTTTAGGATTTATTGCTGCCATAGACAATATCTTACTTCTGTATCACTGGATAATTGTTAAACCTCAATTTGGTATGAAATATATATGCTCCTTCAAATTTAGTCAAGATCATATAGAGCTGTTTTTTGGAAAAATAAGAGGTTTATTGGGTTGTAATAATAACCCTTAAGCAAAACAGTTTATTGGAGCCTATAGAAAATTGCTTGTGCATAGTGATGTTCAAGATGTTGTCCGTGGAAACTGTTTGCCTTTGCAAATTGTACCTATTTTGACAGTTTCTAGTAAATACATAGGCAATGAAAGTATTGATGTTCCTTCTGTTAGTGTTTTGAATAACTCTACTAGCAGAAATAGGATTATTGAACCACAAGAAAACTCTGTTACAGATCACGATTATTTCTTAGTTCCTGATTCTAGTCGTTTGTCTACATGCTCTCAAAGTATTGTGGCTTATATTGCAGGATTTGTTGTATTTAAGCTGGGAAATTTGCTGCATTGTGAAACATGTATTTCAGCCCTAAATACAAATACCAAATATGAGCAACATGCATTAATAAACTTGAAAACAAAAGGGGCTTTGATATTTCCCTCAAAGGATGTATTTGACATATCCATTTTGTGTGAAAAGTTGTTCAGAATCAACGTAGAACACAACAGCAATGATTCATTATCTTTGTCAAATGTAAGGTGCCATGCAATTATGCAGTCAATATTGAAAACTTATTTGGATGTAAACATATTTTCTTCACTAACTAATCATATGATGGAGTGCAGCCCAATGGAAAATCATCTTGTTTTGTTAATAAAAGCTATTGCAGGAAAACGGTATTCTGCTTGGGTGAAGAGTAAAAAAAAAATGTTGAGTAGACAACAGAACAAAAAGTTTATACTTTTTACTGGTCAGTAAGATCACCTGTTAAAAAATTATTTTCAGCTTTACTATGTACATTTTCTTGTAATTATATGTGCATCTTCTTGTAATTATAATTATATTATTTTGTTTCAATATTTTGGTTCAGTTTATATATATATATATATATATATATATATATATATATATATATATATATATATATATATATATATATATATATATATATATACATACACTACATCAAAAAATAAAACATACAGTTAATTTCCAAACATTCAAGTCTTTTTATTTCAATCAAATAATAAATAACATAATTAATATTTACATATTAATTAGTAATTGCTATAATATATAATAATATTAAAAATAAAGTTCATAAAGAAAATTATTTAATTAATAAAAACAAAAAAACATAGTCAAAGAAAAAAACATACATCAAAAAATAGAACATACACCTACGAATTATATATAAAAAAACAGGAAAAAAAGTATTTTAAATAATGTGTATGATAACCTTTTTGTGTAATAACTTCTTGCAATCTAGTATTCATCGAATGTACAAGTTTTCTTGTATCTTCTATTGAAATTTTATTCCATTCTTCCAAAAGTTTTTCTTTTAATTGTTGTTTATTTTTTATTTCGTGTTGCCGAAGTCGTCTTTCGAGAAGATCCCAAAGATTCTCAATTGGATTGAGATCTGGTGATTGTGGAGGATGCGGAAGTGTTGATTTAACATTAAAAATCAGCCAATTTTTAATTAGTTTCGATGCATGTTTTGGTTCATTGTCTTGGACTAACACGAAATTTTCAGTAGCACCTACTTTTATTGCACTTCGTTTTAGATGATTTTGCAAAATGTCTAAATATTTTTCTTTGTCCATATTAGTTTCAATAAATACTAAATCACCAACCCCACCTGCACCCATCGCTCCCCATACCATCACATTTCCGCCACCGTGTTTGACTGTAGGTGTAATATTTTGTTTGTCAAGTGCAGTGCCTGTTTTTCGCCATACATACCTTGCTCCGTCTGATCCAAAAATATTAAATTTTGATTCATCCACAAATACAACTGTGTTCCAAAATTCTTCAGACTTGTTCAAAAACTCATTCACGTAAGCCAATCTTTTAACAACATTCCTTTTTGTTAAGAATGGTTTCTTACGTGAAATTCGTCCTGCGTAGCCTTTCCGGTGCAACAAATTTCTTACAGTTTGGGGATTAACTGTCACATTTAGATCTTTTTTTAAAAGAGCAGTTATTTTTGGAGCAGATGTTTTTGGATCTTTTTTTACCATTCTTTCAATTTTCCTTTCTACTTGCATTGTAAACGCTTTTTTTCGACCTCTTCCAGGCACACTTTCAAATGATTTATTTTTTCTATAATTATTAATTACTGTCTGAATGGTTGCTCGAGGTCTGTCGATCAACTTAGCAATTTCTGCATAACTTTTTCCTTCTTCCTTTAGTTTCACAATTAACATTCTAATTTCAATGGACACTTTTCCTTTTGAAATTTTTGTTTTTTCAGAAATTTATTTATTTTTTGATGTAGTGTATATATATATATATATATATATATATATATATATATATATATATATATATATATATATATATATATATATATATATATATATACATATGTAATATTATATATATATATATGTAATATTATATTTATTATATTATATTATTAATATTATATTTATTATATTATATCATTGAAAGAGATAGAAAGATAGACAGACATGTATATTTAATTTTTTTTCAATTTATGTTTAGATATTATTTAAAAAAACTCACTTACAATTGTTTCTACTCCTCAAGATCTTCACACTGTATAAAAAATATATGGTAATCCGCTAATAATTTATTGACTATCTGAATGTCGATTTCGGTATTCCATATATTTGGAATGAACTGAAACAAATAATCAGTTAGAAAACAATTCTTTGTAGAAAAATATAATCTAAAAATCTGCCTAATTATTTAATCATTTGTTGCAATGTTTTCATTTGATTGATTTGAAAAACTTCTAATTTCATTTGATTGATTTGAAAAACTTTTAATAAAATATAAAGATGCGCGCAAAACATAACAATGTTTTGGGTTAACCAAGATGGCGACTGAATTTCAAAAGCGGCTTCAGCGCGTTTTATATAAAATAAAAACTATGCCGTCTCCTGTTATTAAACCTCTTTGTTTCTGGTTAAACACGCATAAATCAGCATAGATATATGTTTTAAACATACCGTCGTTGGCCAGGTAATATCTCACATGTGTAAAAAGCAAAATTTTACAGGAGACTGAAAATATATTATAATTTGTTAGTTATTTGTTTTTTACTCTTACTTTTAAAACCTCATTTCATTGAAATATATAGTTTTTTCAGTCTCCTGTAAAATTTTGCTTTTTACACATGTGAGATATTACCTGGCCAACGACGATATATTTTCATTATTTCTGCTTATCCGGCATACGAGACGAAATTGTTTCGGACTAAACGTAATTATAAGTCTTAAACCAATTAAAATTGGGAGTCATCTCTGGAAATAGCCGCTTCTAAAAAAATTAAAGCCGCCATCTTGTTCCAAATATATAGTTAAAGTATAGATTAATGCATACTATAATTTAAATGATTTAGTAAAGTGTTTAAAAACAATTGTCTTAAAACATACCCTTATGTTAATATTTAATAAAGCATACATATTTTCAAAGAAATTCTTTAAAGATAATGTAGTCGGTAAGTTGTTTATTTTGAAATGATGAATTGTTTTTTTTACAGTAATTTAAAAAATTATATATATATATATATATATATATATATATATATATATATATATATATATATATATATATATATATATAATGTAAATAAAGAGTATAAGACTTCCTAAATAAAATTATAAATAAATAAAATAAAGACTTCTTGCTCCACCCCAACCTATCAGTCAATATTGACTGATAGGTTGGACATATTGCCTTCTATCATATCAATATTTACTGATAGAAATAGTCATATTGCCTTTTATCATGGAGTCAAAACATAATTGTAATTCGCTTATTTATTTTTCAGAAGCAAGAAGTCAGGTTTATTAAATTTCTACCAAAAAATTCACATACATTCATATCTTTTAACGCATTACAAATTTTAAAAGTGCATGATATAATCAAAATTGAAAATTGTTTATTTATGCACAGCCGACTAAACAAAAAGCTACCTCCTATATTTAATAAATGGTTTACTCTACGCAGTGTAATTAGCTGTCAACTTACAAGAAATTTTTGTAGAGGTGCATATAGTGTGCAAACATATAATACAATATCCTACGGTAAACATTCCTTTAAATACTCTGCATTAATGGACTGAAATCGATTTCAAAATAAATTAAAATCAATCCCTTTTAACAACATTAAAAAATATGTCCTCAAAGCCAAATTAAAATACTACTTGTTACATTAAGATAAATAGAAATAACAGTTCTTACAGGTGATAAAAGATATCTCACTATAGAAGATATATAAGATATAAATATGAATGTTGACTAATAGCATCTTTCTGTGTGTATTGTTTGTTTTATTTGCATTGTTTTTGTTTTGTTTTGTTCATGGTTGCTCTGCTCAATTTAGCTGAGCTATATGAGAGTGAACCATCCAGAATGTAGACTGTACATATATTTTGCAACTTATAACATTCTTATGTAAAACATCTATATTTCTGGTAAATATATTGTTTTTTGTTGTTTTTGTTGTTGTTGTTGGTACATTGGGGTGGACGCTTCATGATGCAGTGTCACACTGTAGATTTACACACTCTGTGTGTAAATTTACACATGCTGGGAGTACATTATATATTGCAGTATATAGATGTACTAGATGTATTGAATCGTATAGAGACTTAAGAATATTTGTACAACCCTTAGCGCTATGCAGTGCTCTTAAATAATAAGGTGTACAAACAAATATGTAACAAGTAACAAACCAACTTTGGCTGTTGGTAGTGTAACAACTCACCAAACAAATGATTTAATAAAATATTTAAAGAAATGTTAAATAATTATACAAAATAGATTGAAAATGAATAATTTATCAGCAACTAGACGTATTTTTTTCTCCCATGAAACAGGCAATTTGTTATTTTTATTACCTCTTTAACTTGTTTTGAAACGATTATGTTTATGATATGAGCTACGTACAAATTAATTATGTGCACATTCAGTAAATATCAAATCAGCAAAATACTAGAGACAGAATAATAACAAAACAAAAATAACTTTTTTACTATTTATTGAAAAGATGAGTCGTGTAGTTTTTATTGAATGAATGTATTATGTTTCTTAGATTTTTATATTTTTTCTTTAAATTTACCAGTAATTAGGGGTAAAATTACCAGTAACAAAATTATATATTTTCAGTTTGATTTACCTGTAAACTAGTTAACTGGTATTTCAATCCCTAATAATAGAGATAAAAAGACATAGAATAAAAAGATTCTGAAAATATTTTTTTTTATTTTAGTTTTTTTTTAATGAATTTTCACGTTTTCAGCTTTTTAATAAAATATGCTGGGTGTTCTATTTAGAAAAATCACTTACCTATATATTTTTTAAGTTATTTTGTTTATTTTTTTACATTATTAGTTTATGCTTCTCATAGTTTTGGCGTTAGTGATCAAGCACATAGATGATCAATCCCATGTTTTTTTTGTATTTATTAATCTGACTTGAATGTTTTTTTTTAACTAATATTTGTTTGGTTAAGTTTGTTTTTAGCTTGAAGTATTTTTCCTTTTTCTATTCAATTTGTTAAACCAATATCACAATTAAAAGAAATAATACGATCCCTAATACACTTTTTATTTGTCAGATCAGGTCACCCTGCTACTAATAACATGTAAACCAGTACAACCTGCTTCCTATTAACGTCAGGAAGGGCATGCAGTTGTAAAAAATTGTTTCAAATTATTCATAATGGCATTTAAATGTTGCTGTAGACAACCACCTGAACCACACAAGTTTGGAAATGTTGATGTAAAACTTAAGGAAAAAATTCACTTTACATGTTTGGGGAATTAGTTTGTAGGGAGGTGCTTAATATTTTTTTTATGTTGGCAAAAGTTTATTTGTTTTATTAATATGAATAAACAGAATTTCATAAATGTTAAGGTTTTATTTTTTATTAATCTAAATATAAGTTATTTTTTTGGTCTTTATGTTGTGTTTTTTTAGCATAAATACATAAGCTGCTTTGCTTCTGTACAACATTTAAATTTCCATACCCTTACTCTGTATTAGTATTCTCAGGAATACTAACACAAAATACTTTTATTTGATTATTTACAATGTTTTTTGCAAAAAGTTATCAGCATTTATATATGCTTTTTAGAAATCAATTATAATGATGATCCTCGCCATTATTCTAGCGTCCTTGTTTCTTCGCTTCTAGAAAAAAAAATGTTTCTTATAATGCCATTCCTCCAATATCTAAATGCCTTAAAGCCCACCATTTAGTAATCTGTCGAAAGCTTGAGGTTAACAAATTTCATCCACAAATCCGTTTTCTTTACTAAAAATCTTACTTGAACTTGCCTAATAATAAAAATTGCACCTATTGTCCCCTTCTCTGACCTAAAAACAAACAGCATTTTACTGATATAGTAGAAACACCAACTTTTTTTCAATTTTTACTGCATAACTTTTCACAAACTTTCATAAATAAGCTGAAATTTTTACCAAATGTGCTCTATATTATTTCAATTTAAAATACAAGCCACAAAAGTTGTAAAATTGAACGGTTAATTAACATTTAATTTTTTTTTCGAAAAAGCTTCCACGCAAAAGTTTAAAAACAACTAAATTTGATTAATATTTATTTCAAAAAAGCTGAAACTTTTATTAAAGTTCACAAAATAGCATTTTTTTTAACAATAAAATAGTTTTAATAAAATACTATGTATTTGGTGACATATCCATTTGCCTTTAAATCAGCATCACAGCGACGAGGCATTGAATCCACTTATTTAATGAGTACATTCTAAGGGATGTTATACCAACGTTCTTTAATCAATGCAAATAAAGGGTCTCTGTTAGTTGTTTTTCTACCAACTAATTGTGGGTTAATGTACTCCCAAAGATGCTTAATAGGATTGAGATCTGGGCTCTGTGAGGGCCATTTAAGAGCTTTGATTTTTTGTGATTTAAATTATTGTTTAACAGATCTGGCACAATGCTTTGGATTATTATCTTGTTGTAAGATCCATTTGCAAGTCATTTTATGCTTTGCATGTGGCAGCATAACATTCTCATTGACCAGAGACATCAGTCTAAATAAACTCTCTGGACCATAAAATCTTCTAAGTAATAAATGGAACCCACATTGTCACGACTAAACATACCCAAACCATAACATTTCCTCCTCCATGATTAACAGTGGGTAACTGATATTTTGGATTAATTTGTCTCCTACTGGGCCCCTAACATACTTAATTCTGTCACTACTTTATAGCATAAATTTCGATTCATCAAAAAAAAAAAGACTTTTGACCAGTCATTAACTGATCAACTAAAATGATCTTTTGCAAATTTTGTTCTGGTTTTTAAATTTCTTGCAGGTATTTACGGTTTTTTAACTGGACAACGGCCATAGAGTTTATTTTGTCATAATTGACGTTTAGTTGTTTTGACCCTACAGTTTGTGCCATGAAACTGATGCATTAAATTAGACAGCACACTTGCGAGTATTATTTTTGGAATACCTTACCTGATAATCTGTCAGACTTTTCAGTTGTAACTTTAGGTCTTCCAGAGCAAGATTTGCTTTCAATAGTTTTGCGCAGACAAAATCTTTTCATAGTGTGACTTATTTCTGGTTTAGAAAAATTGTAAAATTCAGAAATCTGTCTGTAAGTCATTTTATTTCCCACAGCTTTTATAATTAATTCCTTTATTTCCTTTGAAAATTCCTTAGCTTTTCCAATGCTTTTAAAATATTGCTAAGTAATTGAATTATAAAATTTTACCAATATTTTGGCAATTAGTTATACTTCAATGCCTTTGAAATATCTCAAAGTAATTAAATTAATAATTTTCACAAATATTTTGACCTTGAATTTTGCTTTTGTTTACAAAAACATTATTTATTTGCGGGGTATGATACCCTTTCTTAACTTTTGCATGGAAGCTTTTTCAAAAAAATAATTAAAAGTTAATTAACCTTTCAATTTACAACTTTTGTGATTTGTATTTTAAATTGAAATAATATAAAGCACATTTGGTAAAAATTCCAGCTTATTTAAGAAAGTTTGTGAAAAGTTATGCCATTTAAAACTGAAAAAAAGTTGGTGTTTCTAAACTTTGGCACGATACTGTACACACACTGCTTCTTATATTGTTATACGTTCTTGCAATAGTTCTTTCTAAAACCTTCATCACTTGTTCAAGCAGGTTTATTCCTTGATATAAACCGCCCTACATTTACAAATCTTAACCATCCAACTTTTCTTTTTTTATCCAACATCTTTTTTGCAGTTGTTTTTTACAACAGTGAAAAAGTTTTTAAAATAGTTAAAAAATAGTTTTTGTTTCAAATCTAGTAGTGCATAACTAATTTATGTTTATTTTAGCTAGTTCATTTTTTTAGAACAATGCGATGGATTTTAAAGTTATTACATGCCATGACTCGTTTATAACTCTTATTTAGCTACTAACTGAACGTTAGTTTAAAAAAAATTTTGATTGATGCTGCAGAAAATTTCTTGAAACCGTTCTCATTGCTTTTTATACAAGGTAATATTAGTTGCAATGTTTTCTTGGTAAAAATTGCTGCTGAGAAGTCCTTATTGTTCTGGGTCATCAATTGAAGAGGGTATGTAACGTTTATTTAAAGTTTTTAAGTGTTTTAACTAATATATTGAAATTTTACAAATTATTTTGAAAAACGTGATTTTATTTTCAAATTTTTGCAGTTCATCTACCACCTCGACAGTCGCAATCAGCATCTGTTTGTCATCTTCATGGTATCGTTGAAGGTACTTAAGAAACAGACCCTTATAATGCTTATACTTAAGTAGTTTCGTTTTAAATAGCAAATTGTTGCTCTTTTTTTACCTTTTTTTTTAAAGCTTTCTTAGTTTTCGAATGAGTTAATGTAAATCCAAAATCAACTTAATAATGCAACCCGTAATTTTTTATTATATATAATTTAGTCTGGTTATATTATTTCTATCAAGTAAAATTTCTTTTGTGAAAATAAACCTGGCTTTTTTCTTTTTGTTATTTTTGTATATTATTATTTTTGAAAATTAGCCTTTAATTTTAAAAAGATTAAAAGCATTAAAAATACAAATTTGACAAAGCATCTTGAAAAGTGTTTTTTTTTTAATATTATACCGGACTGGTCTGGTGGCAAACTTTGTTAAGATAATTTAATCCGTATGTATAATTATAATAAAAAAATATAATCCGTAAAAATAATTTACCGGACTTACTCTGTACTTCTTATGTAATGCCTCGTTAACTTTACAAACGACTCACCCAGTTTAAACATGAGGGGCAACTGCCTTGAAAATTATTACACTACCACCACCTTGAAGTTTGTGACTTCGAACTCAATTTTTCTTTCTGTAAACATAAGTTTATAACTGGAAATAAAGAGCGTTACAAAAAATTATCTTGTTTCATTAGACAATTATTTAAACAGAATCATTTAATATTTAAATCAAAACTAGAAACAATATTGAGCTAATATAGTTTTTCATTATCAAAAAAAGTTATATTGCCACAAGAGGTTCTAATTTATGGAATACTTTATTCGTTGCTGTAGCTAGTGGTCTGGCCCCCAAAATCTGTCATTAAGGCCCCAAAGTTTTATAAAAACCCTTTATTATTAACCATTTTTACAAAAAAAATCTTTAAATTTCGAAATGTCTCACTAAATTGTGGCAAAAAGCTGTTTAATTCGCTGTGTTTCCGCAATTGTGGGCATTAAGAAGCCTAGTTACTCTGACTTATAAACAATCGCCTCAAAATATTCTTCTCTTTTTCAATCAAATAATTCAACAAGAACTTTTTATTGATGTAAATAAATTGAAATTTTTTTATGGTTTTAATTTATTTTAAATTTTCTATAATTCATCTTATAAACAAAAAAACAACTAATTTTAACTATACTTGCGTGGAGTTTTTAAATGTAACAGTAATTTTAGTTTTTTATAATTTAATATTTGTAAGACACTCTTTACAATTAAAAAAAGCACGTCTCGGCTTAAGCGGCGTAGCGATAAAACAAATGAACGGGTCATTTCAGAAAAACCTTAGGCCACTCTTTTACTAAAATAAGTCGAGCACCGATTTGCATTGTCTTTGGTTAGATAAAAGTTCTTTTAATAAATCAAATAAATTTTTGCTAATGACTCAACTTTATACTCCTGTCTTGACAAAAAGTCTTTTCTTTACGATCGCTCAGAACAGGCAGCCGATCTTGAATCTGATTTCACTTCTGTAACAGATTTAAGCTTACAGTGAATTTTAAATTTTAACTCCCAAAAAACTCAGTTATTTACTGCAAACAACTATTGTAGTACTGCCAACATTCCTATATTAATAAATGGCAACTCTCTCACTGAGTTTTCTCCTTTACGTCTTCTTGGAATTTCGTTTACTACTGACCTTTCAAGGAAATCATACATACAATCGATTGCTAAATTAGCATCTGCTAAGTTTGCTTCGCTTTATCATGCTCACCATTTTCTTTCTACTGATTCCATTCTTTATCTCTACAAACCTCATATTCACCGTTATCATATTAGAGCAGGTTCTTCTAATGATGATCTTTCTCTTCTAGGCAAGGTCCAAAAACGCATTGTAAACGAAGTTGGAACCGCTCTATCTACTAAGCTTGAGCTTTTTTTCCATTGTTTTAAAGTTGTATCTCTTTCTCTTTTCTACAAATACTATCATGGTTGCTACTCAAAGGAGCTATTATCCCTAATTCTATTAGCTAAAATTCATTCTTGTTTGACTCGTCTAAAAACTTTTATTCGTCTAGTTTTTTACCGCGCACCTTTGGAACTAACTCCCCTTTGGAACTAACTACCCCTTTTTTTACAGCGAACCCTTTGGAACAAACTCCCACCTTTTTCTAACTAATACAACCTTCAACATTTTAAGTCTTCTGTCAACCGTTTTCTTGGTCTATAACTCCTTTTATATTTTCTAGTAACAGCCAACTTATTAGTGGTTGCTTGCAGCCAGAAAAAAAAAAAAAAAAAAAAAAAAAAAAGGCCTTACAGCATGCGTTGTATTGAAACACCTTAAGTCACTGACTTGTGGTGTTTCTTACTCTGGACGACCGATAGATTTTACATGACGCACTTAATATCTGCAGAAATCCAGTTAAAGTGCTAATTTATATCAAAATTTATTGTAAAAAATAGTGATAGTGGAAAAACTGTATTAGCTCTTAGAGTGAAATGATTTATGCAAATCCTATCAGTCAAACCCGGAGTATTACAATTACAATTTTTTGTTTTTGTTTTATTAAGGAATCTTGTTTCAAAAGTAGTATTTTAACAGTCAAAAAGCACACATTTTCTGCGATTGGATTTTTTGTTTGAAAAATAAAAAGTTTTTTTTTATTTAAAAACCATCTCTTTTTGTATTTAGCAGTTTTCAATAATTAAAAAGAATTACAATGAAAAATTAAAAAATAGCATATTTCAGCGGGGTCGGAGCGATTTCAAAAGTGGATAAGGCAACCCAATGTTATCCTCTCCCCTTCACTCTCCCCCGCCTCCTCCATCGCTTATCAAAGCATTGTGGTGCAGTAGTTATATTGCTACCTTCAGAGGTTAGAAGTAAAGCTATTCATTGCTTTTATGAAAATAAATAATTTCTTTAGAGTAGAGGGCATAAGGACACAATTTTAATATATAAGAAACTGAAATGTTTAAAAAATCTTGTGTGGGACATATTTTATGCATAAAACCTTTGAATTTGTTAGGTTGTTAAAAAATCACTTGTTTTCATAAAATGTAAGAACCAATAATCCTAATATTGAGAAACATCTGAACATGAACTGCCTAGATAACCCTTTTAAATAATGAAAAATAACTAACTGTGTAGTTGATAATAAGTTTATAATAGTTATTAACTCCTAATAATAGGAGTTATGATTAGTTTTTTAAGGCTTTTAAAATCATAAGTTATTACATTTAAATAATAGAAAGAAAACTCATTCTGTATGTAGTAAAAAACATTAACTTGCTTTAGTTTAGAGATAATTTATCGAGCAGAAAGCAGTGCATATAATATCAAACAGCAGAAATAACAATATCAACATAAACTTTTTTTTTTTTTTTTTGTTCTTTATTACAACTTTTTAATAATTTATTTTACAGTTTTTATAATTAAAAAAATAAAAATCTAAATAGAAGAAAGAAAATACAATAAAAAGATTTTGTAATAAAAATAATAAAGAATAAAGAACGCGGAAACTCGAAGAAGACCGGGAGGTCTTGTCACCGAGAACCGCTGAAGTAAAACACTTATTTTAAATTTAAAATAATATAAAAAGTATATACACAAATAACGCTTTTTACACATTAAACATTAGTCTACAGAATAAAATAATTAAATAAACTTGAAAATATTTTAAAAGTAAATCAATATATTAGTAATTGAAAAAATTAGTTTTTTAAGATTATGTTTAAAAGAATTCAAAGTACAATCTTGAGAAATATCTTTTGGAGCATTTAAAATTACATTGTTCCATAAAAATGGTCTGCGAAAAGAAATACAAAATTTTCCAAAATTAGTTTGAGAAAACGGTTGTCTAATTAAATTATTATTCCTTAATATATATTTATTTCTGTCTTTTTGCAGATATAAGTTATGAAAAGAAATAGGCGATAAGTTTGTTTTACATTGAAACATGAGACACAAAATATTAAAAACATTTAGTTCGTATATATTAAGAACTTTCATTTCATATAAAAGAGGTTTGGCATGAGCAAAACGGCCTTTAAAATTTATAAGCCGTACAACATGCTTCTGTTGCCGATAAAGAGGTTCGAGTTTTCCTTTATAGGTACTGCCCCAAGCAATATTAGCATAGCTGATATGGCAATGAATTAGTGAATAATATAATTGAATTAATGTATGTTTGTTTAATACGCTTCTTGCTTTGTATAAAGTCCCTATACTCTTAGAAATTTTATTACACAAATTTGCAATGTGATTCGTCCAAGTAAGACTTT
The DNA here is from genome assembly GCF_038396675.1 of Hydra vulgaris. Taxonomy (NCBI): domain Eukaryota; kingdom Metazoa; phylum Cnidaria; class Hydrozoa; order Anthoathecata; family Hydridae; genus Hydra; species Hydra vulgaris. The sequence continues at coordinate 10,643,377 of NC_088921.1, read as the reverse complement.
CATCAATATACACACCTAAAAATTTTGTCACTAAAACCCGTTCAATAAGAATATCATCAATAAAAAGATTTGGCATATTAATTGGAAGTTGGTGTTTTTTGCCAGCTGGATGGAAAAGAATCCATTTAGTTTTTTCAATATTTAATGATAATTTGTTTAATTTAAACCAATTAGAAACTTTAGCCAGTTCAATGTTCATGTTGTTAAATAATGTTATTATGTTATTATGAGAGAGAAATAAGTTGGAATAATCAGCAAACATAATTGTAATTAGATTTGAAGCTTTAAATAGGTCATTAATGTAAATTAAAAATAAAAGAGGTCCTAATATGGATCCTTGCGGAACTCCGTATGTTACATTTAACAAACTAGATGATGTACTTTCATCTGCATAAACAAATTGCTTTCTATTATAAAGGTAACTTTTCAGCAAAACTAATACATAACCAGTTATTCCGTACCACTCTAACTTTTTAAAAAGAATTTTGTGATCTATAGTATCAAAAGCTTTCGCTAGGTCTATGAAAACAGCCAAAGTAAATTGAGAATTTTCGAATGAGTAAGAAATATTTCTAGTAACTTCAAGAATTGCGTGTTCAGTGGATTTGTTTTTTTGAAAGCCATATTGATTTTTGTATAATAAGTTGTTTATAGTAAGGTGATTATATATTTTGGTGTGCAAAATTCTTTCTAAAACTTTAGAGAGCGCAGGAAGAATTGAAATAGGACGATAATTATTTATGTTGGTAGAGTCACCGTTTTTTAATATTGGTATGACTTTTGCTATCTTTAGGCTTTGTGGAAAAATTCCTTGTTTTATTGAAATTGAAAAAATTTTAAATAGTACATCTTTAAAACATCAAATGAACTAATAATAATGTTTCCGTTGACACCATCAGGGCCTACTGATTTGTTTAACTTTAACATTTTAAAAGCATTTTCGAATTCTTCAAAAGATAATTCAAAGTAGTTTAGGTAAGAATTTAAAGGGAAATATAAGTTAGTAATTGTATTGTTAGGTTTATGAATTAATTTGGCAAGATTAGGCCCTACAGACACAAAGTATTTATTAAATTCTTCCGCAATCTCCCTTTTATCATATATAAAATCATTATTATGTCTAATTGTCTAAGTGTGAGAAAAAGATTTCTTGCTGCCAGTAGCTTTCCTTATGATTGACCATGTGCGCTTCAAATTTAATTTAAATTTTTCAAGTAAATTTATGTAATAATTTTTTTTTTTTTTTTAGGTTTTCAAAAAGTTTAGCATAATTTTTATAAATAATGTTGTTTTCATTTGTTTTAGTTTTTAAGTATTTAATGTATAGTTTTTGTTTAATTTTAGAAGACTTACGCAAACCATTTGTAATTCATGGTGATTTAATACTTTTAGCATGGAGATTGTGAGTAATTACCGGAAAATTAGCGTTATAGATATCATAAAATGTTTTGAAAAATGAGTTATAAATTAAGTTTGCATTAGCGGAAACATTAACAAAATTCCAATGAATTAAAGATAACTGTTCTCTAAAAGATTCAAGGTTATCGTTCGTAAAAATACGTTTTTTAAAAGTTAGTTTTTCATTTAATATTAATTTTTTATCTATATTTATAGAAAAGAAAATAGGAAAATGATCAGATAAGTCGTATTTATTACTCCTTTTTTTAAAGAATCGTTAAAGATATCAGTGGTCAAAATATTATCAATTAGAGAAACAGATGAGTGTGTAATTCTGGTTGGTTTATTAATCAATGGAACCGCTCCATTTTCAAAAATATCATTATAAAAAATTCTAATGTTATTATTTACGTGGTATTGAAAACAATCCAAGTTTATATCTCCTAATACATATATAAATTTATTTTCGTGGTGACTTTTTTTAATGACGTCATTACATAAAAATGACCTGAAATTTTTAATTTCTCCTGAAGGTTGGCGATAACAACAACTTATGAAATTATTTTTAGCTTTATTGGTTAAAATTTCAATCGTTAAAACCTCTTTATTGGCATCGGAAATGCTCACGTCATGTCTGGTAAAATATCTCAAACATTTTTTAACATAAATAAGTACGCCTCCGCCGCGTTTGTTTGTTTTTCTTGCCAATGAAATTAAATTAAAACCCGGCAGTTCAAAGTTCATAAAAGAATTTACGTCATCAGAACTGCACCAAGTTTCTGTTAAGCAAATTATGTTAAAAAGATTACAAGTTTCCTCAATAAAATTTCGAAAAGTTTCAAAGTTTTTTTTTAAGCTACGTATATTAATATGAATCGCATTTACTTTATTATGATCAAGAAATCTTTTAATTTCTTGGGTATAAAAATAATTACATTCACTTTTCAAAGATTCAGCACCTTTAAAATAATTTAGGTCAAGATCTGATTCATCTTCTAGAAAAATGTCAATTGTTTGAAAAAATTTAAAAAAATTTGATTCTAAATTTTTGTTCGGAATTGAATCCATTTTTGCTGGTAAAAAATCCGTAAAATCAAAAAATTTCTTTTCACACGTCTCGCGTAATTAATTTGTTATAAGAAACCTTGGCATGCTTACCTTTTAAACGTAAGTCTTTGGCTTCTGCAAACAATTTTTTACGTATTTCATTAGTTCTTTCGCTGAAGTCTTCGTTAACGTAGATTCGCTGATCCCAAAGTTTTGTTTTGTTTATCAAGCACTGTAGATTTGTCTTTAAAGTTTAAAAATTAAACAACAATTGTTCGGTTTTTTTTGTTTTTATCATTTTTATCAGTTTTACCAACACGGTGAGCACGTTCGATAACAAATTTCCCTTGAAGATCAATTTTTGATTTAATAAACTCGTGAACTTTTTTTTCACACTCGTCCCAACTTTCATCGACGGATTCAACTAAACCATTAATTCTTAAATTATTCCTCCTACTTCTGTCCTCAATCTCAGCCAATTTGTCTTTCATTTTATCAGTTAAACTTACTTCTAAATTGTTGTCAGATTTAAGACGATCAGCTTTAATTTCCGCTTGTTCAATGATAATCATATCGTATTTTTCACTGACAAATTCAACTGTTTTTTTCAAGTCGTTAACTTCAGACTTTAGAATTTTATTGTCCTCCTTTAACTTCTCAATATTGTTTTCTAATCTTTCAATTTTTTCGTTGAAGATTTTCATAATTGTATTCTCATGAATATCTAAAATTTCTTTTAATTGCGATGTTGTAAAATTTTTCGCCATTTTTAGCTTTGTAAATATGACACGTCCGTTCGCGGCAAAGTTGTGGCAAGAAACTTCCAGAGTTCCTCATGGCATGACCATGGGGTAGTTTTTTTACTTTATTTAAATTTCTTGGAAACAAAACTTTTTAATCTTTTTTGTTGATGACTAATTTTTAATCTTATAAAAATATGGCTAAAGACCTGGGTTTGCAGTAAAATTTTATTTTCGAAAATCGGCGGTGACTTTTCATTTACCATATTTATAAAAAATAACTATGGGTTTTTTTTATATATTATAAAATTTATATACTATTTAAATATTATAAAAACAACAACATATGTTTCAGATTTTGATAGCAACTCTTCACAACTGTTATTTATTTATTATGGTTTTGCTATTTATACTAGAAAGTCAATTCAGAAATAATTATAAAAAAAAATTTATACATTCTCTAAATATTGGACTTCAAAAGTTTGAAATAGTGACTTAAGAAGACTTACCCAGTAATGTTAAATTTGAAATTAGAACAGCAGAACCAATTTTGCATAGTTATTTCTTTTTATTATTTTATATTAGCTAGTTAAGACTTAATAGGTGATAAAATATATATGGTAGACATATGGCTTGCCTAAATGTCATGATTCAAAAGTACGCAAAAAAATGATTTTTTTCAATCTTAATTTTCATCAAAAAAAAGATTTTGTTAGTCTGTAACTATGTTTTTTTTAATTAATAATCTTCATTTGTTCAACTATCTTAAAATCTAAAAGTACCTATTGGAAAGAAAAGGCTATTTATAAATTAGGTTGTGTTGTCGAAGTGAGGTTGAAGATGCATCTATTTTGCGTAATTAATGTAATTAATTTTAAATTTTGAGGTATTTTACCAAATTAAGATTTATAATTAAAAAAAAGTATAGACTACTAAAGTGTTTGGATAAAAATGAATATTAAAAGAAAAGAAAAATTAGTTTTTGAGTACTTTGAAGTATGCTATTTAGACAAGCCTTATGTCTACCATATACATTTTTTTGTTTATTAAGTCTCAAACAGCTAATATAAAATAATAAAATAAAATAACTATGCAAAAATGGTTTCTTTCTTTTATCTAATTTTTAAACCTGAAATTAGTTACTATTGAGCTCTGCTTGATTCTTACAGGGGGGCCCTTCTTAAAAGGCAGCTCTTAATCAATTTTGAAATTATATATTTTAAATATATTTGGTTTTTTTTTACAGAATTAAAATTCCCTCTGGTATTTTTTATAAATATAGTGGATGAAAGATCAATACCCATTTGAAAAAATAAATTTTTACCGTAAACCCAGGGCAGGGACAGTATTACGAGGTCACACAGATGGCGCTAATTGTCTGGAACTCCGTTTTTAAGTTAGATTTTAGGACTTGATTATCTATTTAATTTTTCTAAAAATTTAGTCAAACTTCAGTATCTTGAGAACCAATGAGAATATTTTGAAAAAATTTTGGAATATTAATTTTAGTATGAATAATAACAACATGTTAAAAAACTAAAATTTTAAAGAAGGTCACTATAAAGGCTCATGTCCTCACTTTTTTCTCCAGAGCCTTTTTTTATTTTATTAGCAATAAAGGAGATTTTTTTTTGTATCAAAAAGTCGTCACAAATTCTGCCCAACTAATGACGATGATAAACAAAGGATCTTTTAATGTAAAAATTTATTTAAAAAGATTGTGGCTGTGTATTGTCAACTTTCCCAAATCCTTGAAATTAAATTTTAGTTTGACGTAAAAAAATACGAAGTAAATGTAATGACATGACAGCACACAGCCTGCTTTGAAATAAAGACCACTTTATTTAAGGAATGCACTTTCATAAGTTGAATACAACTTTTTCATACTAAATTCTTGTCTAATTACATCATATAGAGCATATTTTCTTAGTTGAGAAACTGATGAACCAAAAAATTAAAAACCTTAACAGTTTATTATTTACTAGACTGAAACTTAATTGAGATTTAGTGTTCAAACAAATTGTTTTAAAATTGTTACATTAACTACAATTGCTGATAGTTAAGACAAAAGTTAAATTAATATTTATATGCTGTTTATAAGTTTTTTTAAAACCATCCTCCATCATTTTATCTCTACACGATGTTATCATTTTAAGCTTACAGTGTAATTGTATTTACATCAAAATAATGTGTTATTGTACATTGTGATATATAGTGATATATGGAATACATTAGTGATGTATGGAATAAACATTTGAAAAGTATTGAACATCAGTAATATATGATACTTGTAAAGGAAAAACACTAGTTTGCATATCAATAAAATACAGGGGCGGACTAGGGCCTTGACGAGGGGAGGGAAAAATTCGAATAAAAAGGACATAATTTAGAAGATAGGGCTCGTCGGGAGAAGTAATCGTTGTCAACTATCGTGCGGGACAAGGCAAGGGCCAGGAATTTCCCGTTTCTCTCAAGTGTTCAGCCCGCTTATGATAAAAAATGATGTTTTAATGAACATTCGGAAATTCAAACCAATAGCTTAGTATCATAAACTTAATATATTTATAAAACTATAAAAAAAACTGTTACAAATAATTTAACTTTCTATTTATACTCCTAATGCTTAACCTGATTTTATGAGCTTATAAAATATGATGTTAATTAAAGTAAAGTAAATTCAGGAATTCAGTTCAAATAAAGAAAATACTGTTTACTGAATGCTATTTTTGTAAATATTACTTTTTTAATAGTACAACTGCCATCATATGAAACTTTTACGATCATAAAAACGTTATAATTATTTCAAAGAGTTAACAACATCATTTTTGACAGTTTTGCATGTTGGAAATTCTCTATTAAATAAAACCAACATTTTCATTTCGAATAAATTAAAATTTAACTATTCCAAATAAATATTGATCAATATAAAACAAAATTGTTAATAGACATTCGTTTTAAAATAGTTCCAGTACATAAAAACTACACTTATGGTGTTTTGAAATCAAATATCATATTTTCAAGCTTTGCTATTTATTAACGTAAGTTGTAAACAAACAGCTAAACCGGCTTAGCTATTTGCGTAAAATTTGAAATATTTGGTACCAAATTATATATCGGTATCAAAATAAAATCGTTTCTATTACGGCTCTACTAATTATCAACTTAAAAAATCGGAACGATTTCTCAAAAACTGGAACTATTTCTTCAGGAACTATTTTCTAGAAACAGGAACGATTTCTCATTAAAATAAGAACGATTTCTTACGGGCACAAATCTTAATTACAAAATCTTCTTTTTAATACTTTTATTATATCTGATGACAGTCTGACCTAATTATATTGAAATATTACATGATTAAATTTAAAACTCCCTAGGACGGTGATTATTTTTAATTAGTAGCTGTGTTTTACGTTATAAAGTATCAAACTATTTAAAAGAATCTCTGTTTTAAATGCCTTTTGTAAATTCGAATATTATTAAAATATAGAAATAAAACCTTTTTAATTATTAGAATTTACATAATAGTTATAAAACTTAAAAAAAAATCCTTGCACGAACAGTTAAGGAAAAATTAGTGACTTATTTTTAACTATTTATTTATATGTCGCTATAAAACTTCGTGATTTGATTGAACAAATTTTACAATTGCATTAAAATCACAAGCGAGATACCATTAATGAGATCTAAAATATAAGAAAACGCTACACTGAATAAAAGTATGTTTTACGTTAAGATAGCGTAAAATTTTACGTTAAGAATACCTATAGTATGAAAATTATTCTTCATATTACGTAAAACAGACATTAAATTTTTTATTTACTTTTTTTGTATTTTGAGTGAGTTTAATTACGGAATTTGTTTTCTAAAGCAAAAATAATATGTTTTTACTAAGAACTTCATGTATATATATATATATATATATATATATATGTATATATATATATATATATGTATATATATATATATATATATATATATATATATATATATTTACCAGATAACTATGACGCCAAGCTGATCGGGCTTCGATTTTTGCATAGATAATCCTTAAGACACTAACGATTCGTTGGTGTAAAAATCTAAACACGATCGGCTTGGCGTGAGTATGAGCCAAAAGATATCAAAGTAGGATAAACTCCTTTAAAATTTGTCAATGAATATAAATTTAGTTATAAATAAATAAAAAAAGTTTTATAAACTCGTTGCTCACACGCAATGGGCAACGGGGCAAAGGGTTAAGGATTTGTTCGTTCCCAGACTCCGGTCATCTCAACTTTTTGCAAATGTTCTATAGTTGACAAATATAACTCATAAATGTTTGGAGTATACTCCATATATACTCCAAACATTTATAAGTTTACATTTATAAGTTTGTATATGTGTGTGCGCGTATACAAATTACAGTATATATGTATATGCAAATATTTATAAATGTATATACAATATATATAAAGTTAGGTTGGTCAACGAATCCTAACATTTTTTTAAACAAGTTTCTGCTGTTAGAAATTAGTTTACTTAGCAAAATATTTTGTAAAAAAAAGCCTTTTAATTAAGTTGCCTTTTCTTTAATATTGATATTATAAGTAATTTTCTTGAAATATATAAAAGAAGAAAATGTAATTAAAAATAGAAAAATAGAAAAAACAAAACCTCCATCTTTAAAAGAGTTTTACAAACAAATATGCTTTTAGAAAACAAGAATATTCTCTAGGTTTCTTTAAAAAAAACATTATTTCTCCCCAAATTATAAAGTTGATCTTGACACATTGTTTTACGTAAAATATTTTTATATTTAACACATTTACTCCAAAGTTTTTTAAACATTTATTAACAATTACCAAACGTTTTTAATGTATTTTCGAGAAATTTGGAGTAAAATTTTTAAAAAACAGATAAGTGATAATATAAAAAAGAAAAAATCAAAAGCTTGCATGAATAGATAAAAATTATTAAAACGTATTCTAATCGATTCATTAAAATAAATTACAGTAATTCGAACTTAATGTAACGAGTCACTCAAAAAAAGTTACTCAAAAACTCGATAAGTTTTGTTCGCTTAAATTTGCTCAAAGCAAGTCTTACAAAAAAAAAAGAACGTTATTTGTCCAAGGGTTCATTACCTATTCCACTAATTGACACAAAAGAGCTCAACAAATGCAAGAAAAAAAAATTTAACAATCTGTAATCATCACCAATTTCAGAAAAAAAACTTGAAACTGTATCTAAGTGAGGAAATAAACAAAAAACGTATTTTTTAAAAAAAATAAATAAGAATAAAATGTTTTAAATGCGCTTTTTTTGAAGACCTAATAATGTATATTTTAGGCGCTTTTTTTGGCAACAAGTTTACATTCATTTAAATTGAACTCTAGTTGTTTCTTAATAATAAAGGGTCGTCAATTTTTTTAATTTAAAACCTCCACATCTAAAGTTACATCTCTGGCTTGCAAAACTGTGCGATGGTTGTTAAAACTTTAAATTATGTGTTCGCGAGTATGATGCATTCAAATGAACCCAAGTATTTTTCAATGCCTTTAATATTCGATTGAGTTTCGGCAGTCACATTTAGCTTCTTTAAGTCTTGGGTAGCACTCTATAAACCAGGATTATGTTCTGCCCAAGGTTTAACACTGTCAATCCTTGCTGACCAACGTGTATCTGACATGTTATGCAAAGAGTATCCAATATTTTCTTATAAAATTTGCCATATTAAGGGCTAGAGCTGAAAAAGTCATAAGTCTTTTGCGCAACACCGAAGAAGTTTATAACCTCTACACAGCACTCTGTGGTATAGACACCACATAGATTTAAGCTATGACAAGTACATGGAGATTAAACTGACAATGGTTTCTTTTTAATAATATCTGCTTGATCTCCCTTATACTTGTTGCTCATGTTGCTGCAATTTTCATAACCTTCATCGCGACACTCTATCATTGGTATATTGTGATTTTTAATAACACAGCAAATTAATTCAGCAATGGCTTTTCCCGTTTTTTGATTAAAGTCAATAAACTCTTGATATCGCTCTTAAACATTGTAGAGATTATTTTCTTCATTAAACTAAACATAACGCAATATAAATACAGTTTGTTCCTTATGTGCTGAATTAGGGGTTGCATCAACAAGTATTGAATATTATCTTGCTGCTTCTCGTTCACTTAGAAAAATGTCTAATACTTTTTTGGCACAACACTCTAAAAATTCATTTTGAACTTCCGGTAAAAGGTAATTTACTTGTCTTTAATTTCTGCATTTACTTCTCTTTAACTTCTGCAACTTCATAACTTTGCTCAGATGTTCTTCCAAGACAAAATCACAATGGCTCATCAATTATAAAATGTCTAAAAAATTTCTATTTGCGACAACGGCAACTAAATCTCCAAATGCCAAACATCCTTATCCCAAACCTCGTTTGGCTTGTTTGACTAACCCTAACCCTAACCCTAACCTTTCTCCTAATCCCAAACCTTGTTTGGCTAGAAACAGTGTAACATCTAAAATTGGAGAAGAACCTGTTTCCAGTGGGATGCTTAATTTTTAATGTTCTGAAGAAGCATAATATTGGCAGTGGAATCAGAGTCAATACTCTTTTCAGATTGCCGCCATTTAATATAACAATATTTATGGTTGCTGCTGTTTTGATGCTCTTGAATTTTGTTGCGTAATTTTTTCTATTTCCTTTGAAAACAATACCCAAATATAGTGATTAAGCGTGAGTCTACAAGTCTACAATTTGTTCAACAAGGTTGTTGTTATTGCTGAAATTAGTTTCTGCATTATGATATTGATTTTCTAAATCTTTCTCTTTGGAAGATACTGAAAATTCATAACTTTGAAGTAGAGTTTCTTTTTCCTTTTTTGAGCACCAGATTTGTGATGGATGTTTATTTTTTATTTGACTACTAAATAAGATTTTATATTTATTAGTATTAATTATCATTACAGTAAATAAAACATTTTGTATCTGATCGATATGCATATCTGGCGGCAAAATCTTTGCTTCGTCAATGTTCTTAAGCGTCGTATATATTGAATAAAGCAATTTTTATAATTGAATGTTTTATACATTATAAAGGCAAGTTTCCAATCATCCGCTTTTCCAAGGGAACGGAAAAGGAAACGGAAAAATAATCACGTGAGCATGCGCAGTTTTCCTTCGGACAAATAAAAAACTTTTATTATGCATCCTCACGTGATTACTTTCCCGTTTTCTTTCCCGTTCCCGTAGAAAAACCGATGAGTGGAAACTTGCCTTAACAAAACTCCATATACAATTGATTAAACTATAACATAAAAATAAACTAAACTGAAGAATCAAATAGGCATTCTTTAACATTCATTGATTTTTATTTTAAAATACCAAATTATTTTAAAATAAGTGATTTAAAGTAAAAGATCTTAAACTTAAAGTACTTAAACAATACAAACTATACTTGCTACCAAATAATGTGTTCAAACTACACTTGCTACCAAATAATGTGTTCAAAATATACTTACTACCAAATAATGTGTTCAAAGTATTTTCTACATAATTTTTTTTAATTACTTTTAGAAAAATTTCCGAATAAAAAATAACTTATAAAATTGTTTTGATCAACAAAACTGAAGTATATAAATTATATCTATTCTTAAAAAAGCTGATTTAAAAAAACAAAAAAAAAACATTTTAAATAGTAGTAATACCCCTATAACATTTTTAGGTTACGTTACGTATTGTAAACGAGATTCGTTACGGTACGTGCAAAAGCTCCGTTATTTTTACGTAACCGAGACGAAAGATTTTACGTAACGATTCATAACATTGTAACGTAACGTTCCGTGCAAAAAAAGAATTTTTACGTATCCGAGATGTAACGTATAGTGTATTAATACGTAACATTTTGACCTAATAAGACGTGATCATGGTCACCTGCGGCGACTTTCAAATTTGCGATATTTAATTATTTTCTTGTATGCGAATGCTTAATTATTGGCCTACAATATTGCTGCAGTTTACTCTTCTAGCTTAAATAGTATAGACTAAAAAGAATGTACTATCGTCTAGAGTGTAAGGAGAAGTCTAATACCATTTATCACATCTAAACTTAAAAGAAAAACTAAGTACTAAATATATCCTCGTAATTCTTGATTGTGACAAAAACCTTACCGTATTGTAATATACACCTCTATATAGATCTGAAAAGTGTCATGATTGACAATTGACATTATATACACGTTTTTGCTTGTGGGGTAATAAAAACAAAAGAAGTGTTCGCTGATTAAAAAAAAAAATTTAATAACGTTTTATTTATATTAAACGTTATAACGTATTTATATTTACAATATTGTAATTAACATTAATAATAAGTCGTTTATGAGTTATGTGTGTGTATATATATATATATATATATATATATATATATATATATATATATATATATATATATATATATATATATATATATATATATATATACGGACCCGTAACGTGAAAATTTTTAGAAAAAAGGCAGATGATAATAGTAAGTATAAATTTTTCTTGATTTATATATTAAAGTTGTTTGAAATAAAAAGAATTTGCAAATAAAGAGAGGCCGATCGCACCTGATTCCTCTCCTCCCTCCTCCTCATATATATTTCAAATTTCATATAAAATTTATTGGTGACGTCGGAAAAAAGCATTTAATTCAGAAGTTTATTATAACAAAAAAAATAATAACATAGTAATAATATAATCTGTGTAAATTTTGTCTCTAATTACTGTCTTTGGTAAACGAAATATCATCGTTGAAAATATCATCAAAGGCGTTATTGTCAGAATTATTATTGCCCATAGATTCAGGTGCAATATTAGTCTTTTTTGGTGACCAACTAGGTATGCCTCTTGGTCTGGCTTCTGTCTTGATTGCTGCGCGTTTTGCATGCATTGGCATTCGTTGTAATTGATCGCCGAGCGCCTCTGCCACCTTATAGGCGTTAATGCGTTTTTGCGATCTTAGCTGCAGAGAATCTTTAAAATATAAAAATAAAACCTACATCTTTAAAATAATAGAATCGATAAAGAAAAAAAAAACATTTATCCAATTACTTAATTATTGAAATCGAATTAGCACAACAATAAAACTTTTTTTGACAAAATAAATAAATTTAGAGGCAAAACACATCAAAAAATGCCCCAAATTGTCTCCAAATTGTTTGGGTTTGAGCGCAAGGTAAATCTCAATATTTTGTAAAAAAAAAATTTTTAATGTGATTATAATGGTCCAATTTTTTTTTTAGATTGTTGTGTAGTCTGGTTTTTTAGTAATTGTTATTTAAAATAAATTAAAGTTTCGCAAAATTTATTCAAAAAAACAAAACTTTATTGCATGTTTCCCCATAGTTATTTTTTCTTAAATCTTTTTTTTAATTTAAACAACATTTATGAAAAAACCGGAATACATAACAAAAATCTAAAAAATCTAAAAAAAATTTGGGTCACTATCACAAAAGAAAATTTTTTTTTCAGAAAGTATTAAGATTTGCCTTGCGCTCAAAGCCAAATAATTTGGAAAAAATTCAGCGCATTTTCCGGGGTATTTTGCTACTTGAGCACAAGGTAAATTTCAATATTTTTTGAGTTATTTTTGTAATGGTATTTTTTTCATATTTACTCCATATTCGGTTTCTTGTGTATTTTTGTTTTATAATAAAATTTTTTTTGAACACCCCTAATGTCTAGTTTAAAAGCCGAAAAATTCAAGCATAATTTTAATTATCATTGCTAATTGTATATGTATATATGTATTTCTAATTAGCAGTCGTTCGTTATGTACGTACGCTTTTATTTTAACCCTTATTCCCCCTCCACCGCATTTTGATATACGCTTTTTTTAGTACCCTCCACCTCAAGAAAAGAATCTACGCTTTTAACGTACCTACCTAACATTTTATAATTTTTTTTTTAGTTTAGTGTCTTCTTTCTTTCATAATTGACCTCTGCCCCCCCCCTCCCCATCCCAATCGTATTTACGCCATTTACAGATATATATATAGGTACAGGCGCAATGGAGTGTTTATACATCAACTGTGTATTGTTTCATGTACCTCCAAATTTTCTACCGCATTGAAACCTAAGTTATAATCAAAAAAGTTGCAAAGAAAACTTTGGTATTAATAATGTTTTTATATATGCCGTCTTCGGATATATTAACGATTTACGTCGTTTATGCGATTTAAAAGGATATTTTTTTTAAATCAAACCCACTAGCAATCTAATTTAGCTATAATATGAAATATAGGAATTATTAGATGTTTTCACACATTAAATAAATAAACATAATATAATATAATAAGCTGGAGAATTAAATTACATAACGGTAAGGTTTTTGTTACTAAAGTTATGATAAATAGTATATTGCGGTAAGTATTTGTTACAGTTACCGTAACGTAGTAAGTAAAAATTAATTCTCGAATTTATTTAATCGATTGTTTCGTATTTTTTCGTATTTCGTATTTTTTCAAACTAATTTTAATTGCACAATCTTAACACCGCGTGCAATCCTATCCGCTTGTCTCTATGCTATCTTTCTAATTCAACTACTTCTATCTTTCACTCTAACATATCTTCGTTCTTCCTTAAATCACTTTACTCTTGGTCCGTAGAGCGGGTTATGACGCTCCTTTTGGAGCCGAACTCGTCTTTGCGGTCCTTGGTAATGTGGCCTCTATATGGCAATTAGCCGGAGGAGGATAAACCACAAAACCATATAATATAATAAGCTTGAAGTTAATATAATATAATATAATTGAATTTAATATAATAAGGAAGTTAGGTATTAATTATAAATTAATTCGCGAACAAATTTTAATTGCACCTTCTAACATCGCGTGCAATCCTGTCCTCTGTCTTTATGCTATCTTTCTAAATCGACTACTTCTATCTTTCACTCCAACATATCTTCGTTCTTCCTAAAAATCACTTTACTCTTGGTCCGCAGAGCGGGTTATGACGCTCCTTTTGGAGCCGAGCTTGTCTTTGCGGTCCTCGGTAATGTGGCCTCTATATGGCAATTAGCCGGAGGAGGATAAACCACAAAACCAATATAATATAATAAGCTTGAAGTTAATATAATATAATTGAATATAATATAATATAATTGAATATAATATAATAAGGAAGTTGCGTACTAATTAAATATTAATTCGCGAACAAATTTTATTTGCACCTTCTAACACCGCGAGCCATCCTGTCCGCTGTCTTTATGCTATCTTTCTAAATTGACTACTTCTACCTTTCACTCTAACATATCTTCGTTCTTCCTAAAATCACTTTACTCTTGGTCCGTAGAGCGGGTTATGACGCTCATTTTGGAGCCGAACTTGTCTTTGCGGTCCTTGGTAATGTGGCCTCTATATTGCAATTAGCCGGAGGAGGATAAACCACAGTACCAATATAATATAATAAGCTCCTTTTTTTTTTTAACTTATAATTATAAGTTAAAAAAAAACCATACTGGTATTTTTTTAAACTTTTAACAATATACAAAAAATTAGTTGTAATTTTTTTTCATAACAAATTTGTCACAAAAAAAATGTTTCGATTCGCGAAGGTGCAATTAACAACTTTGCGATTTGAATTTTTTAACAAAAAAATATTTTTCTAAAACTTTTTTTAGTTACTAACGTCTCGACAAATGCATCGTTGAACTCATAAATAAATTACAGTGTTTAACAAATTTGTTTAGCTAACGATATTGTAAATACATTGAATACAGAAAAAAAAAGAAAAAAAAGAAAAAAAAAGTCCATAAAAAAAAAAAAAAAAAGTCCAGAAAAAAAAGTATTTTTTAATTAATACGTAACTGCTGTCATTTAGGTTAACCTAATTTCAGCATGTTTTCCACCTATTGCACAATCTAACATCGTGTGCAATCCTGTCCGCTTTCTCTATGCTATCTTTCTAACACGATTACTTCTATCTTTCGCTCTAAGATACCTTCGTTCTTCCAAAACTCACTTTACTCTCGGCCGTAAAGCGGTTATGACGCTCCTTCTTGGGGGGATGAACATGGCTTTGCGTGCATTGGTATGGTGGTCTCTGTATGGCAACTAGCCGGAGGAGAATAAACCACAATACCTAATTCTCGAATTTAATGCGTCACAAATTTAGTTTATTTTACGTTACCTTACGTCTATCTTGTTACTTGTTAGAGTGTAACCGATTAAAATGTAACGTTACTTTAAAAAAATGCATTTATGTCACGTAGTTTAGTTACGTCACGAATCTTTATTAGGTAACGTTACGTTACGTCTTATTTGGTTGCACTTAATAAAGTTAAAAAAAAAGCAATTGAGACAACGTTGCGAATAGACAATTTTTTTTTTTTGTGACAAAGTAACCAATTATGACGAAGCTATTTTATAATAAAAATAAAATAAAAGATGATTTTAGCAATACGGCAATATAACAAACATTTACTGCATTATCAAGTTTATTTACTTAATATTTAATTAAAAGTTAGAGAATGTAACCTTGTTACTAATTGTAACCGATTAAGACGTAACGTAACTTTAAAATGTTATAGGGGGTAGTAGTCTACAACTTTAAGAAAAAGTGATTGAAAGTAAAATATTGAGAAGAAAAAAATGTATTTTAATTTTTAACTAATGAACATATATTTTTAAATATATATAATCCTTTAAAATTACAATGACTAAATAAAAACTGTATGGAAGAATTTGCTACGGGCAACACACTTATTTTACACTTCTTCTAGTGCACGATAGGTGGTTAAAAAATTAAACTCACGCAACCTATCGAAGAATTGCAAGTCAATTTAAATAGTACAAGGAAAAAAACATTAAAACTTTGATTGAGGATGATGTACCTTGATGTTTTCCGAAATTCTTACTATGATAAAGAAATTATAAGTATTGAAATTTTGATAAGATCTTCAAATTTCACATAACAAGTTTATATTTTTAAGTTGTTAAACTACGATTAATAACTGCAAATTTTTATAAAATAATATAATTAATCATATGTAAATCATAAAATTTATATATTGTTTTTGCATGGATAATGGTAGCATTTGAGTAATTTGGGATAACGGGTAGCATTTGATAATACTTATAACAATAATAAGGTAGTAAGCAACGGGCAAGTACCCGTGTATCCGTCAGTCCTAGTTCTAGATAATATTAAATGTTTGACATAATTTATATACAGTGCAGAGTCATGCACTTACATAAATCTTTTATTGTTTTCACAGTAGACCAACAAACATAAACTTTGAATAAAGTATTAGTGTTACTACTAAACATCTAGTCTTTTCTTATTTAGTTCTGTATATGTGTAGTATTTATAAATCACAACACTGTTTTAAAAAATAAGAAATTTAGTTTGTGTCATAAAAATACTGAAAGCTGACACAATTTTTGACCTGGATAAATGAATTTATTTGTTAATTTTGAAAGAAAATTTTCACTCTCTAGGTCAATACATCTCAACCCTTTAACTGAGCCATTAGCCTTGCCAATAGGATTTAAACAATAGCGCTGCAAATCCGTGAAGCTTGTGTTTAACAAAGAGGAGGGATTAGTGGTGGAAACAAATTAAAGTAACATTTTTGATTAAATCATATGTTCGTCCGTCAATTAAACTCTGTTCCTCAATCAAAAGTTCTGAGCAAAAGTCAGTGAAACCCTTTTTTCATGAATAAGTACTTTTATGAAATAAACTTCTGCAAAATGATCCAATACAATAATTACTTAAGTTTGTTCAACAGACATGTAAGGATAAGAAAACGTGGTCCGTCATTAATGACATCATGGGAAGAAAAAAAATAAATTCAGCTTTTTTACCAAAAAGAATTTATATTAATAACACTGACATATTCTGCAAAAAACAAATTTCGCAAGAATTTAACAAATATTTTATAAATACTGGTCCAAACCTTTCTAATAAAATAATTTCAACATCTGATTCATTTAAAAACTACATAAAACCCACAAATAACGCAATCAATATGTACAATATGTACGATATGTACAATAATGAACTTAAATATAAAGAACTTGAAGAAACGTTTTCCTCTTTAAAAAAAGCATTTGATACAGTTGATCACTGCAGCCTTTTAGGTATACTAAAGCGCTACGGTAATTAATAAAACTTACGATTGGATTAAAAGTTATCTTACCAATATGTAAATAATACACAATCTGGAGTATTAAATGTTTTATGTGGAGTTCCCCAAGGTTCTTTTTTTCTTTTTTTTTGTTCTTTATTACATTTTAAAACATTACGTTAATATTTCATAAAGTTTACAAGCTAAAATAAAATAATATTAACAGTTACAAGTGAAGATATTTAATATATATATGTATAAAAAGAACGCGGAAACTCGTAGAAGACCGTATGGTTTTGTCTTTGAGTACCGCTGTAAAAAGACGTTGTTGAATTTTTACATGTTAAATATTTGACGTAGTAAATAACAAAAGTAAGTGTTTTGCGATAATAAAAGAATAGTTAAGTTGATAAATGTTTTAAATATTCATTTTTTTTAAAGAGAGGCTTTGAATGAGTTCGTCGATCACAAGAATTAACTAAACGAGTTATATGTTTCTTATGACAATGAAGAGGCTCTAGTTTACTATATTATCAATGAATAAAGATGGCGTTTCGTCTGGTATTAGATTTTTGTTTTGGAAAGTGACTGAAATAGAGTCCAGTTAGTTTTTTCAATATTTACTGAAAGTTTATTTACTTTGAACCAGTCGAAAATTTTTTTAAGTTTTAATTTATAGTAATAATGCTGTGCGCTAAAAATAAATTTGTGTCGTCGGCAAACATTATTGTCCTCAGGCTGGATGCTTTATGGAGATCATTGACATATAAAAGAAAAAGAAGGGGTCTGATTATAGAACTTGGTGGCACGCCAGAAGTAATATTTAGTAACGTTTTTGATGATATATTGTCAATGTTTACATATTGAGCACAATTATTTAAATAACTTATTACCCATTTTAAAACGACTTCTGTGATTCCATATGATTCGAGCTTTTTAATAAGAATTTGATGGTCAATAGTATCAAAAGCTTTTGATAAATCAATAAAAATTCCTATTGTATATTCAGATTTTTTAAACAACTTGTTAATACTACGTGTAAACTGAGGTATTGCATGTATACTCGTTAATACGACGTGTAAACTGAAGTATTACATCCCCTACTTTGAATATTGGGTTACTTTGGCAGTTTTACGTTGGTCAGAGAGAACTCATTGGCTAGCGCAAGACGAAAAGACTTTAAATAGAATATTTTAAATAAAATTGTAAGAATTTATAACAACGTTTCCGTTGATACCTTCGAATCCTTTTGCTTTATTTGGTTTAATCGTTTTAAAGCTTTAAATTTCTTAAAGAGTGTTTCAACGCAATTAAGAATTGTTGTTTTTTGAGGTAAAATTCAAAAGAATTACTAGTATATGGAATATTTTATGCCAAGTTAGGCCTCGCTAAAATAAAATGCTTATTTAATTCAACTTATCGCTTGAAGCATATAAAATTTTATTATTAACTTTAATACCGTTAGGCAAAGCATCTGATTTAGTTTTAGCTTTACCAGCGATTTCGCTTAAAACTTGCCAAGTGCATTTTGAAGTGTTTTTATTTTTTTCAAGTAAGTCAAGATATTTTTTAAAATATTTTTTCTTTGTCGAATTCTCTTGCATAATTTTTGTAAATGGTTTTATTTTCAACTGATTTGGATTTCAAGTACTTAAAATATAAATTTGTGTTTAATTTTGAAAGATTATCTTAGTCCATTGGTTATCCATGGGGATGTTATTTTTTTTAATTTTTGGTTTATTTCAATTTTAGGAAAATTTGCGTCATAAATATCGTAGAATGTTTTTAGAAAATTGCTATAAGCTCAGTTTGCGTCCTGAGAATGATCTGTATGTTGCCAATAAATAAAAAAAAGAAATTGCTTTTACTCAGTAATTGGTCAGATTTACGTGAATAAAAATTTAAGGAACTTTCATTAAGTTTTTATTCACGTAAAGCTGAGCATTTACTGAGTAAATTGCTTTACCTTCAGTGAATGAAAATTTGTGCAAAACTACTGAAGTTTTTATTCACGTAAAACTGACCAATTAATGAGTAAAAGCAATTGCTTTTTTTTTATTCACACGACTTAACGATTCCTTTTTTTAAGAAATTGATTAAAAATATTGTTCCTTTATTACATTGTCAATTGATGAAGTCGTTGATACAGTAATTCTTGTCGGTTTTTTTATTAGCAGAAGCTCTCCGTTTTTAAACAAGTCATTGTTCTCTTTAAATTTGTATTTGACGTGATACTGAAAACAATCCAAATTAAAATCACCAATTAAATAGTTTTATTTATTTTCTATAGGGTGATAACAGCAACTTAAAAGTATATATATTTATTTTTCGGTTCATATTTCGATTGTTAAAACCTCTTTATCGTCATCAGAAACAGTTAAGTCAAGCCTATTAACAAACTGCAGGTTTTCTTTTATATAAATAAAAATACCGCCACCGCTTTTTATTGGTTTTACTCTCTAGTGAAATAACAGCGATACCTGGTAAAAGAAAATTTGAGTTAGAATTGGCTTCATTAGAATTGCACCAAGTTTCAGTAATGCATACTACGTTAAAAATATCGAGAATATCCTCCATATTATTTGAAAAAGCTTCACGATTTTTGTTCATACTTCCTATACTATGCAACACATTTAACTGGTCGCGCTCAACAAATCATTTTATTTCATTGTTAAAAAAAATAAGAGCAATTACTCTGCAAAGAATGAGCCTCATTAAAATAATTTAGATCTGGGTCAGAATTGTCATCAATCACAAAATTATTTGTTTGGAAAAAAGTTAGAAAAGTTGTTTCAAAATTTAGTTCACTTGAAGCCATTTTAGTTATAGTTAGTTATAGTTTATTATAAATAACCTTTGCGAATTTCTCTTTCTTTTGCAACTCTTTCCCAGTTGGCACACGACGTCGATCCAACGTTGAAATAACGTCGATCAACGTTGATTAACGTTATTTTAACGTTGGATCGACGTCGTGTGCTCACTGGGTTTGGTTCTAAAAACAACTTTTTCCTTATCTCCGTCGTTCTTTCACTGAACGAATGAAATAATTAGTTTTGGGCGAACAAACTCTCGCTTAACTTAAAAATAACAAACTACATATTATTCCATAAAAAAAAAACACAAGAAGAAAACCTTCCTTATAAGTTGCCTGACCATATCTTAAATAATAAATTAGTTAAAAAACGAGCCAGTATAAAATTCTTAGGAATTTTTATTAATAATAAGTTATCTTGGCTTTCTCAAATTAGATATATTCAATCTAAGATCACAATAAAGTAGGTATGATGTATCGAGTTCGAAGTCTCAAGCTAATATATTTTGGATTAATTTATTGCTTCATTAGCTATGCAAATACATCATGGGCAAGTAAAAAATCATCAAAACTTTAAAAAATTTATAGCTTACAAAAACATGCGTGAAGTATCGTTTACTTAAAAATTAAGTAAAAATGCGTGCGGAATCATTTACTCAAAAATTACTCAAAAATAAGCGTGAACACGCTAAACCTATAATGAATGATATGAAATTGATGGATATTTTGAAATAAATATCTATCAGCATTTAATTTTTATGTATTGATTCAACAATAATCTCACTACTGAAAACCTTAACAACAAGTTTGAAATAAATAGAAAACTATTATTTTAGAACAAATAAAAGTTACTCATATAAACTGCCTCAAAACATTAATAAATATACTGAATATAGCATTGCATATCGAGGTCCAAATGTATGGAATATCAATCAAAAAGGATTTAGATGTATGGCAAAGTCGTTAAGTTCGTTCAAGTTTCAAATCAAAAAAGAAATTTTTAAAGTTTGAGATTAATTTGAGCTAGAGTAACTCTGAAGATATTTGATTCAATTTTTTCAATTTTTTATCTTTATTTGATTTACTGATCAGCGCAGAAGTTTTATCCTCATTAGGGTTATTAATATAATATCTATATTCTATTGAAAATATATATAGGGGCTTTATGAAATGATTGCGACAGCGTATTGTCATCTTCATCTTCTTTGAGCCCCTGTCTGTTTAATTCTTTATTTTATAAAGATCATTGTAATAAGAAATATACAAAAACGGTGCTTGTGAACAAGATTTTACTATCTTCTTCGTTTTACGGATGTATTTTTTTCCTTTTATATATATGTATGTTAACTTTTAAAAGGGATGCAGATTTAAAATGGCACTTGTTTTATTTTCAATTCTAATTTTCGTCTTCTAATAATTCTATTCAATGTTAGTGATAAATGTAAATTAAACCTTTTAATTTAATTAGAAAGATTTGTCCGTAGAATAAAAATATACTTTCTTAAATTAGCGCTATACGCCAAGTTATTTTACGGACCCCAATATCGCTTTTAAAATATCTTAGACTTTGTAACTTAGCCCGAAAAAACTAGATGGTTTCAGTTCATAGGAAAAGTCTCTCCAAAATGATTTTCATTGTTTCTAAAAGTGTGAAATAAGCTCTTTCCAATGGTGCCATTAAAGTAATAAAAAGAATTTTGCCCACATTAATTTTTATGGGTTCAAATACATGTTATTTTAGGGTATTTTACTTTTGTCACCACATTGGTTTCATAATAACTCAGCATTGGCAATTTTTAAAAAACTTATTTTTTATCCATATTATATTAGTACCACATTATATTAGTACGTAGCACCTTTAGAAAACTTATCAATACTGAAAAACTTTTTGTTCTGGAGATATGACCCTACAAAAAAACAATAAAATTTTATGTTGTTGAGTTTGTTAAAGCAAAGACTAAACTCTAGGCATGTGTTATAAAAGTCGTGATAAATAATTTGCAATCTACACATTTGATTTACTAAGAATCCACGTTTTTAAGATAATTTACCCTTTCAATTGCAATAAATTTTATGGTCATGAATTTTATGGTGATGAATTTCTGACGCTATTTGTTGAACTATAGGCTAAATTATAGCTAAGCTCTAATTTTTTTTTTTTTTAAAAAAAACATTTATTATTATATCTATATTTCAACCCCAAAATTTTGTGCCACATTTCTTTCATGTGTATTGATGATATTTTAACAGCACAATATATATAGATTAGCGTTTTAATTAGATGAGAGCCGCTAATTATTGCGTATAAGTTTACAATTTGCGTATACATTTAAAGTTAAATGGAAAAAGTATAAAATATAAAAAATTACAACTGTTAGCATGGTTTTAAATTTCAAATCAAATGAACGATCAAATATCAAGATTTAATTTAGAAATAAACTTTCTATTAACTTTTTGTTTAATTAACTCGATCCAGAGAAGCAAAGAAAAATCGGATTACTATTAATTGGAACAAAGTGGTTTAAGTGTCGCATATTTTAATCACAATTTGTATAAAATTATTGTATCTAAACAAGTATTTTTATTTATTTAAGTTAATTAAACCACACACAATAACATACAAACACGCACACGCACTAACATTATTCAGCGCAATGTAAATTCCTCTTTAAATACACTTCAAACCTTTCTAAAATTTTCATTAGACTGTCATTTTTTATTAAAACATTTTAAAAATAACATTTTTAATACCATAACCTACATCTTTTTTAAAGACATCTGCAGACGTTTTTAAAAAGGTGGGTGCAGATGTCTTCAAAAAGTTAGGTACATCATCAGAGCGTTGGCGCATCGTCAGATCTGATTATGCACCTCGGCTCTAATGATGCACCTACGCTCTTGTTTAAAAGTCATTTTTTTTATTATGATTCATTGTTAAATTGTTAATTAAATTTATTATTTTGTGTTAAAAGTTTCATGTAATAGCTAGATAGGACATATTTAACACTAAATTTTTTTAAAAAACTATTTTTCATCATTATATTCATAATAAACACTGTTTACATTTTTACAAATCAAAAAAAATATATAATGTATAGCCGACAGCCCATTATACTTAACTTTAAATAGATAAAAAAAATTTAAAAATTTTTAAACCTCTAAGGGTAGAGTGGACACATTAACTATTTTAAGCCAAAATTTTCAATTGAAATACCATTAATTAATATGCCATATCTAACGGGACTTTAATTCCCTAATTCACCAACTTGAGATAAATATTGCAAATCCCATTTTGTTGACTGAATCAAAAAAAGGTTATAATTTGCCGACTGAAGGTATGTAAAGATACAAATTTGCCGACTGATAGTATAAAAATTTATTGGATGAGGCGGGGAGGGAAATGGCGGGAAGGAAATGGGAGAAGAGGGAAAGGGAGGGGAGGTGACACATACCCAAACACACACCATTCTTCACGCCGTTTTCACCATTTTGTTTTTACATTAAAATGAAATTTTTTACGTTAACTTTTGAGATAAGAATTAAGATTAAACAACCTCCTCTGCCTTTACCTCAACTCTTTGTTTTGATAATCATGTAATATTAAAAAATCAAAAAAGTTTTTACAAAAAAGATTTTTATAATTCAATCATAACATATACAAAAAAAACCCCGCTAAATCCTATTCGGTAGTAAATGAGTTGAGTAACTTAGGTACTAACTTAGTCGGCAATTCAAAACGAATTTCTTTTAGAAATGATATTTTATACATTATTTTAGTTTTAGACTTTAGTTTTCGCTATCAATAATAAGAAATCGTTTAAAACCGTTTTACATTTAGAATGTACCTAATAAAATTCTATTAAGTAAGTAAGATTGTGCAGAAATTGAGCGGTGAAGAACAGATGATTGAAATACTCTTAAATCCGGTTTGAAATAAAGTATAATCAGGTATAGATGCGACTACATTATCTGTTACTGGTTTTATTAATCGGTTCATGCAGCTCTTTTATCTGTTTCCTGAACAATTTTACTAAATATTTATTTTGTTAGAAAATACAAAGAATATCAATAAAAACAAAAAAGAAAGAGAAAAAAACTGGTGAGTAATAGCATACTTGACGATAACTATAAAAAAAAACATACATATAATATGTATGTATGTAAGTATGATATAAAACATTAGTATGTCTCGTCGTCAAGAGACCATCCTCCTCTAGGTTTTAAGGCAACGATTTTAAAAAATATATTTTTTGTATTTTTTATTTTTAAGCTATTTTTTTCACTTTTCAAAACTTTTTACGTAGAGTTTTTTTTTACAGTTGAGAAAAACTTTTTACAAAGAAGGGGCCACCCACCCTGCACAAAAAAATGGATACGAGCTTCTATGAGTATCATTTTTTTACAGGTACAAAAAATGTTTTACATCTGTATTTTTTACAGATGCAAAAAGCTTTTTATTTTACGTCTAAGTTTTTTTACAAGAAGAGACCGTCCCTCTCTAAATCCAGATGCCACAAACCATCCTTCCCTAGGGGCAAGGAGTACGTTTTGAAAAGTTTACTCACGCCATATTTTTTTTTACGTATGAATTTTTTAGAGGCACAAAGTACTTTTTACGCCTGTATTTTTTACAGGTACAAAAAACGTTTCACGCCTGGATTCTATACAGATGTTTTTACCTATTGCAAAAAAAGCAAGGTCAGAAAACTTTTAAGATACGCTTATTTTTTTACTTTTTCTTCGCGCTTTTGCTTCTTGTAGGGCAGCGGTTTTTGGAGTTAATTTAACAACTCGTTTAAAAGTACGAAGAGCTGCAG
This sequence comes from Hydra vulgaris, assembly GCF_038396675.1. Classification (NCBI taxonomy): domain Eukaryota; kingdom Metazoa; phylum Cnidaria; class Hydrozoa; order Anthoathecata; family Hydridae; genus Hydra; species Hydra vulgaris. The sequence goes on along the minus strand of NC_088921.1, from coordinate 10,618,470 downwards.
GAACGACAGTTTGTTCAACGGCAGATATATTTCGCTCTTCTTGACGCTGAGCGGGTACAAGAGATGTTGAAATTTTTTCTCCTGCTTGTTTAGCTTAAAGAAAAGCTTTTTTAACATCTTGGAGCGAGTGTATTGCCCAAATAGAATTTTCTCCAGTAGGTGTATAGATGCGAAAAGTGTTAACTCCTACTCGTGATATTATTGAGTATACTTCTGGCGTCTTTCTTGTCCTATGACAAATTTTGGAGCTTTTTTTAAAATAAAAGTGAGTAGTTGTTCTTTATCTTGAGGCTTTATGTAAAGAGTGTCAACTTGCTTTTTTAGTGATGCTGCATGACTTAAGTCGGCCAGCTGCAATAACTTTTCTTTGAATGGTCCGACAGCAGAAAGTAAAGTATAACACCTAACTGCATTTAAAGCTCAAGAAGGAATTGAGTTGTGATTATTGACGAGATCTTGAAAAGCATCTATCCAAACTTGACTATTACGCGTTACAAGTTCTCCAATCTGAAGGCGAAGGAAACCGTGGCATCAATCTAATAGCCCAAATTGGGCGTAGGCTGGCCTTTTTCGTGTTTAATGTTAAGTGCTTTCAAAAGTGACGCAATATCTTCTGCAAATTCAGGTCCAGGCTTTTAATAGCTAGTATTGGTGCAAATATTCCGCTGCGAGAATCTTCTTTTTTTGTTTTAAAATGTTAGTTAGGGCCTCAGCGTTTTTGCTGAAGTTGCTTTGGTTAGGCTGCATGCATAAGCATAGCCGCTATTTACTTCTAAAAGAGTTAAAATACACTCGTACACACTTGCTCGTACCAAGTATCACTATTAACAGATAAATTTTGTGAGACTGGTTTTAGCAGGCCTAGGTCTCCAGCCACCGTGAGGCTCACCTTATTAGAACTTTCAAATTAGATAAATAAGAAGCTTATTAATCCAATTTGGTGAATAAATAAGTTTCTTCGAAATGTATATGGATTATATTTTCAAGGTTATAAGCTATTTTATAGTTTTATAGCTTCTTTGGCTTTAACTGCAAAACGCCCGCAAAGCTCATGAAAAGTAATACCTCGGAAAACTTCTTCTCTTAAATTTGACTAACGAACGCGTTCCACGTGCAAACAATAACAACGGTATCTTTTTGCTTATCGCAATCAAGCTATTTTTTAACAAGGTACATTTTATCAGCTCCTGGTACAGCAGCTTCGATAGCTAAGGGGCCTTGAATCATACAGTTTGAATTCAGTTGAATTACAGTTTGAATACAGTTTGAATTAAATTCAGATGTTGAATCAATAAGATTATTATTTGATTCAACACATCGCGCTAGCATTAGAGCGTCTACCTTGTCCAAATTTTCTTTTTCAGTAGTCTCTTTGTTTGAAAGAATAATTGTTTCGCATACTGCGATTGGATGGGGTTGAAATGCAAGTGGAGTTTCATCGAAAGTTATTGAATTCAATACTAATAAAGCTTTTTAATGCGAAAAAATTAAATTTTAATGTTTGAAAAGTGCATATATTTTCATTAGAAAGTATTGTGTAAATAAAATTTACTTTCTTATTTTTCTACTATCTTTTTTTTCAAATTTGGGTCTGAAAGAAACGGGAATTTCGTTAATCTGCTTGAGTTGATTGCAGATTTTATTCCTTTATTTGCCAGACACATTAAAAATTTGTAGTGACAGCGGTTCTGGAAAAACAGACTACCTCTCAAAGAATACATGTGATGGCCAAAAAAAGTTTTGCAATCAATCAACGGCGATGTTTTAAAATCTAAGTATTATAAATTATCAGTAGATTCAACACCTGATGTGAGTCAAAAAGATCAACTATGTGTGATTTTGAGGTACATTGATCAAACTTCTAATGAGCCAATTGAAAGACTTGTCAACTTCATCCACATTGATAATTACACTGGGGAAAATTTAGCAAATGCACCTGTGGAATTTTTAGACATAAAATTGAACTTGGAAATCAGCAACTGCAGAAGCCAGTCTTATGATAAGTCAAGCAATATGACTGGAAAATATAAAGGTATAATACAAAGTTATGAAAGTTTTGGAACAGTTGGCAAGTATTTTATTTAAATCACTATCGAATACTCGGTGGAGCGCACATGCTTACTTGGTCGAAACCATTCACCAGAACTACAATAAATTAATGGAAGGGTTGGTCAGAATCAATGAGAGTGAAAGTTTTGAAACAAAAGCAAAAGCTGCGGCTGGAAATTTACTATCGAAAATGGAAACTTTTGAATTTGCTTTATAAACAATAATATGGGATCAAATTTTGCAACGAATGAATGCTGTTTCCAAATCATTGCAAAGTACAACTATTACTCCAGATAAATGTGCTAAACTTTATTAATCTTTTGGTGGTTATCTTCTTGGATTAATTAACTCTTAATTATGTGAAAACTGATCTAAAGAACCTCAATTAAGTCTATGTGAAGAGTATTTTTATAAACCATCAATAATCTTACTACAAATTAAAAAAAAAAAAACTCAATGCTATCAGGAATTGACAAATTTGTATTTTTATTAGACACGAGATTCATCAAAGATAAGACTTGTTTTAACTGTCTGGTGGAAGACAACACAGAAGACACTGATGATAATTTATGTGCAGAAATCAAACATCTACACCTGTATTTAAAAGAACATTTTAATAATCAAGTTCCTGAATCGTCCTATTATGTTTTGTTCAAACTTATAAAGGAAAAATAAATAGAGGATTCATTTCCAAACACTGAAATCATTCTTAGGATTTTCATATGTTTCATGATATCCAACTGTTCTGGAGAAAGGCCATTTTCAAAATTAAAATTAACAAAAAATGATTTGCGATCAACTATGTCACAATAAACGTTAAACAATTTTGCATTATTATCAGGTAACGCAGACAAAATTTAATTAATTTAAAAGGATTATTTCAAGTTGATTTTTACTAGATAGTTTTAGTTAACACCAAAACTAATTTAAATCAACACATTTAACTTTATAGACAGTACACACACACACATATAAATGTCATAAAAAAATTACAATTGTTTTATAAAAAAAGAAAAAAAAAAAGTCATGAAAATTTACAACTGTTTCAAATTAAAAAAAAAAGATTTATAATAATACAATCTTTGCTAAAGATATAGGTCAGAATAAAATATAACAAAATTTTAAAAACAACAAATTTTGCAAACGCAATTATTGCCACACCAATTCTTGATATGTTTTTTGAACATCTCGAGACTTTTTGTGGACGTGGTCTTATTATTTAGAGTGTTCCAGAGCGAGGTGGCTCTATATAACGTACAGCATGAATCATTATATACAGAGCCTTTAGAAAGTAGAATGAGTGTTTTGTTTCAACGGAGTTTATACGTAAGACTATTTTATAGTAAAAAGATTTTTCATAAATATTGGATTTAGACAATTAGTAGACTTTAAAGTTTCCATCATTAGAAGTCTTGAATTTCGTAGATGTACTCTGGGACTATTATCAAAATTTAATAATTCATCCAGAGACAAATCAAATCTTTTATAGACTATACTTAGAGCTTTTTTATGATTCTTTTAATTGGTTTGTCATCTTTTTCTAAACAAAAAATCCATATTAGTGAACAACAAGAAAAGTTAGACAAAGTAAAAGCATTAAACAGCAAAATAGATTTATCACGGGATAAAAAACATCTTATGCGTGAAAGATCAAAACATTTACCATTAGCTTTAATGTATAACTGTTTAATATGCTCCCCAAACTTTAGATCTTTATCAATTGTTATATCGAGTAGTTTTACCCTTATATTACCTAATTTGAGCGATGAATTTTTTGTGTTTTTTAAGCCAACTAAAAGAAATTATCTGGGTTAGCAACCATTGAGTTTAACTGAAACCAATTGATGGTACTGGTTGCTTCTTTTTGCAAACGAAAAATAACCTAATCACAAACATAAATAGTGTTATCATCAGCAAAATTACAATGTTCCGTACCTTTAATAAATAAAAATAAATCATTTATAAAGATATCGAACAAAATAGGTCAAAGGATTAACCTTTAAGGCACTCCAGATAATATATATCCACCCATTTTGTGGCAGAAGAACCTATTTTTACCCTTTGTTTACGGCTACAAATATAGGATAGCAAGAGATTAAGACTTTCTTTCAAAAAACCATAGGCGTCTAATTTAGCAATTAGTGAGTCATTCGCGATATAGTCGTACACTTTTGTGAGATCTATTAATATTGATTCAACAACGCCTCCATTATTAATACAATCATGCTATTTATTATGTAACGAAAAAAGGGCATGCTGAGTATTATAACCTCTTCGGAAACCACACAAAAGTTTATCAAATCTTGGCTCAATAAGTATCAAGATGTGTTCATATAAAATAGTTTCAAAAACTGTAGAAATGGCTGGTACAATACTAATTGGATGGTAATTCGACTTATCAGTAGGATCATTCTTCTTAAAACACGGTATAGCATTAGCCATTTTTAGAAAATGACGGGAATTTACCATCATGAATACTATTATTTATGCAATCTTTAAGATTGTCCCTAAGACTTTAAGACTGTCCCTAAAGTGAAAAATATAAGATTTTAACTTAAAAGTTGGTATATCACCACTAGTCTTTTTCTTATTATTAATAGACTCTATAATTTTTGTAATATCATCAGGTGTGATTTAATGGAACTGGAAACTATGTGTACACTTACTAAATTTTTTCTTTATGTTTATTATACTACGATGATCAATATACTTTTTGATAGCTGCATCAACTGGGTCTATAGATCAAGAAAATAAAGACGAATGTATGAAGTCTGTATTACCAGTTTGCAACGTTTATGAAATAGTTATAAAAAATATTAGTCATTAAAGAGTTGCCAAATATGATGTTATCGTTTTCAACTAAAGTGATACGTGATCTTTAGAGTTAGCAGATTTATCTGAAAGGAAAGGTTAAGTTAACTTCAAGAGAGGTGTATCTGAAACGATTTGCGCCGTTGAGTTGCCCATAGATATATATATATATATATATATATATATATTTATATATTATATATATATATATATATTTATATATATATATATATATATATATATATATATATATATATATATATATATATATATATATATATATATATATATATATATATATATGTATTATATTTAAATCCAGCAAAGAATGAGGTAGGAAGATTGTCCAAATTTATTTTATCCAATATCAACTCGGAATTAAAAATCAGGCTCTGTTTAAACCAATGGCAAAATACGCAGAATGTGATAAATTGGTTCCGAAAAATTGATGATAAACACCTTTGTAAATTTTTAGTATTTGACATAAATGATTTTTATCCGTCAATTGATGAAAACATTCTAAATAAAGCAATTGCCTTTGCCGAGCAACATATAATTATAGATGAGCAAAGCAAATCCATTATACGTCATGCAAGAAAATCTTTCATTTTTAACGATGGCATATCATGGATTAAGAAAAAAAGCAGGATTGTTTGATGTTACCATGGGAGCCTATGATGGCGCGGAAGTTTGCGAACTAGTTGGGATTTTCCTTTTAGATCAACTTTCGCAGTTTTACAACAAAAATGATTTTGGTTTATATTGAGATGACGGGTTAGCTGTTTTTAAGAACAAAAATGGCCATCAAATGGAACAAATAAAAAAGCATGTCGTTCAAGCTTTCAAACGTAACAATCTCAACATCTCTATCAATTGCAATCTTAAAATTGTTAACTACCTTGATTTAACTTTTAATCTTACTCAAAATTCTTTTCAACCATACTGCAAGCCTGAAAATAACCTAAGTGATGTGCATGCTGATTCTAACCATCCACCTAGCATAATAAATAATCTTCCAAAAAATATCGAGCTAAGATTGTCCGCCAACTCATCAAGTGAAGTTATTTTTAATAAATCGACACACCTTTATGATGACGCATTAAAGCAATCGGGATACATTTATAAATTGACATATAAACCAAGCATAAATAATGTTCCAAAAAATAACCGCAAACGAAACATAATCTGGTACAATCCTCCATTTAGTAAAAATGTTACAACCAAAATTGGTCAACGCTTTTTAACCCTAATTGACAAGCATTTTCCTAAAAACCAACTACTACACAAAATATTTAACAGAAACTCAATTAAAATAAGCTACTCCTTTATGCCTAACATCAAATCTATTGTCAACTTACACAACAAAAATATTTTATATGGTGATCTAAAATTATCAGAAAAAGCCTGCAATTGCATTAAAAAATCTCTTTGTCCACTGAACAACAATTGCTTGTCTAACAATATCGTTTACCAAGCCACCGTAAGCTCAAATAAACCTCAATACAACGATAAAGTATACATTGGGATAAGCGAAACCTCATTTAAGCTACGTTATGCGAACCATCAAAAATCTTTTAACATAAAAAAATGCAAAAACGACACTGAATTGTCTAAGGAAGTATGGGAGTTAAAAGAAAACAATTTTACAACTTCAATCAAATAGAACATTATTAAACGCTGTAAATCATACAATCCTGCGTCAAAAATTTGTAAGCTTTGTTTAAATGAGAAATTCGAAATATTATTTTACAAAGGGAAAAATCTGCTAAACAAAAGAGGTGAATTAGTTTCTAAATGTAGACACAAAAATAAATTTCTCCTTTCATTATTTGATAGCGGAGATTAGTTTTCCATTACGTCTTCTTGTAATATAACGTCAGAACTCATTCTACCGTTGTTAGTAAATTTTAAACGGTTTTTTATATTTTTGATTTTGTACTTCATGGCTGATGATTACCGATAGGCATGAAACTTTAAGTTCCATTTAAAGTTGTTTTTTCTAAAATTTAATTATATATATTTATATATATATATATATATGTATATATAGACATATATATATATATATATACATATATATATATATATATATATATAAATATATATATATATATATTTATATATATATAAATATATATATATATATATATATCTATATATATATATATATATATATATATATATATATATATATATATATATATATATATATATATATATATATATATATATATATGTATGTATGTATGTATGTATGTATTATACATACTCATGAATAATTAATATGCATATATGCATATATTGTTTTTGGCTAACGTCAGTAACTATAAAGAATCGCATTCCTATTCATTATGTATTACATATTTTATATATACGCATTCCTATTCATTATGTATTACATCCACAATAAATATGAATAAATGAATATGTATAACACATATATATGTATATATACAGATATATATATATATATATATATATATATATATATATATATATATATATAAATGTATATATGTAAATTATCTTAGTGTATTTTATGTGTAAATTATGTTAGTGTATAAATGTATCTATATATATACATATATAAATATATATATATATGTATACAAATATATATTAATGTATATATATACATATTTAAATATATATATATATGTATATATATTTAAATATGTATATATATACATATTTATATTTATATATGTATATATATATTTATATATATATATATATATATATATATATATATATATATATATATATTATATATATATATGTATATATATATATATATAATATATATATATATATATATATATATATATATATATATATATATATATATATATATATATATATATATATATATATATAAATATATATATATATACATATATAAATATAAATATGTACAGTCGTCCCCCGGTTAACGAACTTAATTCGGAGTACGAACTAGTTCGTTATCCGAAAAGTTCGTTAACCGAAACGCGTTTTCCCATAGGCCGCCATTAAAAAATTTTTAATTGGTGGATTTTGCCGAAATAATGGGGGAAAAAATTCAAAAAATTGTCCAACTTGATAAATAAAATAGGCAAAGGTGAAATGATTGAAACCTGAGATTTATGCACTTTTAAAAATTGAAACAAATTGAAATTGTGCATGAAAATTGCTTGACAAAGTTTTAGAAAAAACTAAAAATTGAACATGAACATTGCTTATCAAAAAATGAAAATTCAACAAGAAAATTGCTTGTCAAATTTTTACCAAAAAATTGAGAATTGAACTTGAAAAATGCTTGTCAAAATTTTACGAAAAAATTGAAAATTGAACATGAAAAATCCTTGTCAAATTTTTTACCAAAAAATTGAAAATTGAACTTGAAAGAAAATTCAACAAGAAAATTGCTTGTCAAATTTTTACCAAAAAATTGAGAATTGAACTTGAACACCAAACTCCTTAGCCAGGTCACTTTGCTTTTCACCTTTTTGCACTCTTTGAATGATTGTCTTTTTCTCTTCAAGAGTGAAAACTTTTCTGCTTTTTTTCGCAGGGTTCGACATTTTGAAAAATCGCAAAATCGAAAAAATCGCAAGTGGGAAAAAAACCTAGAAAAAAGCACAAAAATGCATGAAAAATATTAGTGAAACAAGAAAAGAAAAAAATGAAACAACAAAAGCACACCCAGCACAACCATTCACCTCCCAGGCTTCCATGACACTCACAAAACTGAGGGGGAAATGCTGGACGGCGCGCCCGACCTTCACGCGCGTGTGCACGCCATTTGGCGGTCCCGGTTCGTTAACCGAGTTCCGGTTCGTTAACCGGGGGAGGATTTCGGGCAAACTTTCGGTTCGTTAACCGAAAGTTCGCTAACAGGGGGGTTCGTTAACCGGGGGACGACTATATATATATATATATATATATATATATATATATATATATATATATATATATATATATATATATATATATATTCCATTTCTTTACAGTTTCCATTTCACAGATTCCATTTCTTTACATTTATTGACATTAGACAACTTGAACTTTATTTGCTTAGGGTTAATCTTTTTTTTAGGGTTAATCTAGAAACTTTAGATTTTTTGCATTTTTTAGTTTAGCTCGGCCTTTTTTTAACTAAATATAGAAAGTACTATGTTTTATATGACTTCACTTATATATTTTACTTTTTAGAGTTTCAGATAAAAGTTATGTTTCAACTTAAAATAAAAAACATGTTGGTTTGATAGAATCGCACAGTTCTTTTATGATCCAGAAGAAAGTTTTTTAAACAACGTAAAAATTCAGATGAACTTAATGTTTTGAAAAGAAAAATTCCAAATGGAGAAATGCAATGCATCACTTTTGTATGCATGAATTTAATCTTTATAGTTTAGCAATCGCCAATAAATTATGCAACGTTAAATTTCACCAATAAAAAAAAAACAAAAAAGGTTATAAGTTTTCCCTCGCAGACCCTCAAGTCATAAAAAGTCAAAACAGTCTATTAAGTTTATTAAAAATCGCCGCGTAAAAGAGGTTAACATCTCCTACTCCTTTTTTTCAAATAAATTTAGCCTTGTGTAATTTATGGACGATCCCTTATGTTATATATTATTAAATTATTTTTTTTTTAATTTCATGAACATTTTAAATATTTTTTCATTGTTTCTTTTTAGGTAAAACAGTTATCATTAACTGGCGGTAAAAATTCATCTGATTCAATTAAAAATGTTTTGCAAATTATAATAAATATTATAATTTTTTATGTTTAAAAAATTTGAATTTTAACATTTATGTTTGACAGTATGGCATTTATCATCTTTTTTATATATGCAAACTGACAACAGACACTCTTTTGTCAGAATACAGCATGAATGGTCTAAAGAAGAAGAAAAAGTTCAAAGATTTGACAAATCTATGTAACGCCATCAGTGGTATTCTCATTAGCTTTTTATTGTGTTTGATTATTATTTTGCAAGCTTTTTGTGGAATATTTTATTTCAAAATTGTTTGCAATTAAGATGAATTTTCAATTCCAATGCTTGATTTTAGTGGAATAGAAAACTTTTTCCATTTACATATTTTTCCACTTAAAAAATATTTTTCCACACGCATCTAAACTCTGTGCATTCAATAGTAGCACGAATATTTTTAAATGTTCGAAATATTTTAGGCAACGTTTTTTTGAAAACTTCGCGTTCCGGAAACATCTTATATTCAAGACATTTAAAAATGATGAAACATATACATTATCCAAGTTGTGAAAATGGAACGTATATAAAACAAACTCACATAAGAGTAAATATATTAAAACCTCTACGAAGTCTTAATAATGTAACAAACAACTGTTCTTTTATTGATAACTTAGATGAATTAGTTGAGGTTTTAACTTTTCTTGAACTATTCCAGTAGGAGTGATTGAATTTTGCAGGTCTAAGAAAATCATACAGACAAGAAAGTTAAGCTGGCGTTAAACCAATAAAGTATTTACATTTAACATCAGAAGATAAAATATATTTCATTGACATGACATTGCTAAATGATAAACTTGATGCACTAGAAGAAGTTGAATGAGGTGTTGAGGGAATTTGAATAGGATTATTAAGACTTCTATTTAATATAACAGTTTCTATTTTAGCTGCAAGTAGATATTTATTATAAATTGTTTGAGTAGACTGGTCACATGTTTTAACAGTAATATTGTTTGAAGCATCTAAAGCTAAGGAACCATAATGGTGGCCCAAATTGCTATTGATTTCAACTTTAATTTGACTACCTTCAGTAAAATCATTTCCTGTATTAGGATTGCAGTAAGATAGAGTAATACTTTCTATTTGAAAATCAACATCTTTCAATATCTTTTTCTTATTCTTAGGGTTTACAACGACATCACGAATGGTTGGGTTTTTGCTTTTCTTTTTGTTAATGCGGTCCTATAGTAAAAAAAAAATCAAAAAAATCGATTTTTCAAAAATTACATATTCTTGAAACCCAAAAATTCTTCATTCCAAATATATATAGATTATAACAGCATATGATTTAAAGTGCTCTAAAATAGCAAGTTTTGTAATGAAGTCTCAAACTTTTCTTAGCAACGGCCTTAGCAACAGGTTGTTTATATTAAATAGGTATTTTATAGCGTTTCGCCAAATATTCTTGACTTGGATTTTTGACAGATGTTTGAGTTATTGACACTGCTGCCCAGTGGCGGATCAAGGGGGGGCTAGGGGGCTATAGCCCCGGGCCCCACAATTTTAGGGGCCCTGATTCAAAGTAAATAATTTTTTATTAACTCTGAAAATTAAATCTTTTATTAACTTAAAAGAGCCAAAGTTAAATTTACTAAATTGTCTGAAAACAAAAGCACAAAAATAAAATAACTGTCAACAAAAACGTTGCATTATATATTTTTTCCGGTCTTTGACAACGATGGAGCGCAACTACTTCTACAAAAAAAAAATTACTAGATTGGTAGCAGCGCCTTATAGCAATAATTGAAAGTAACATTTGTACAAATTGCTACAAAAACAATTCCCATCGGAAAATTATTAATGACATGAATAATTATATTGTTATTGAAAATGCATTAACGATTGCAATTCTACAATTCTTTTGTACTTCCGCACAAAAGAGTTCTTGTGTGAATGCATTTAATAGCTGAAGCGCTAAAGTCGTGAAAGAGAAAAAAAGAACAGTTTAACACTTTTCAGGTTATACAGTTATAATTAAAATGTTAAGAAAATATGAAAGTGGAGCTTGTAAAAGAAGATTGAAGAAAGAGAGAGAGGAAATTTTTTTTCATCAAACCAAACTATTATGCAATTTCCACAAACTGTAGATAATAATAAAAACAATGAAAGAAAAGATGAAAACAATAACACGGAAAATGATTGAAAGTGTTAAATCTACAATGCATAACAATGAGCTTGACTCAGGTACTCCAATTTTTACTATCTTTAATGACACCTCTAACATCTGCTAAACAAACAATTTACTTTTTAGGCAGTTAATATTTTTATTCTATAAATTGTCACTTATTATTTTTTTATTAGACTTATTTATTATGATTTTTTTTCCTAGATACTATTCTACGTGAAGACCCTGCTTTATGGCCATTACAATTAAAGGAAAATTAACGAATGAAGTATTTAAACAAGGGGTATGCTTTTTTTCAAAATAAAGACTCTAATTTCGAATCTTCGAAGCGGATGTTAACCAGTACAGATATTATTCGGTTAAATATTTTCAAAAAGTGATGAATCTGAGACTGAAAACACGTTGATTCCTCTGCATGTTTTAAATTGGATTGTTGAAACCGATATTATTGATGTATTTCCAAATGTTTATATAGCATATCGCTTGTTTCTAACTATTCCCATAACAAATTGCGAGGCTGAGAGATCATTCTCTACTCTTAAAAGAGTTAAGAACATGCACCGATCAACAATGGTCCAGAGTCGTTTAATTAATGTAGCAAGATTAACTATTAAGTCAAAATTATTAGAAACTTTATATTTCAGCGATGTGATTGCAGAGTTTGCGGGGAAGAAAAGCAGAAAAAAATCACTCAACTTAATTCAATAAAATAAATATAAAATTTGTATATAAATAAATATCAGTGATAGCGTTTTCAAGAAAATCTTTGTTTTACTCATTTTTGTCGTTGTTAATGGAACGGGGCCTCCTACTTTTAAATAGCCCCGGGCCCCGAAAAGTCTTATTCCGCCACTGCTGCTGCCAGTAACTTTTCATGTTTATTTTCCTGAATTAGCCATGATTTTGAAGAACAATTATTATGTTTACATATATTACTTATAGAAAAACTAAAAGCCTTGTGCTTGCTTTATTAGCCTCGTATTTTTTGTATTATGGGAAAAAATAGATTTAAATTTAGGTAAAAAAGCAAGCGGAAACAGGATATTTATGAAAAATAATTTTGAGGAAATCAATTTTCCTCAGCATCAACAGTCTACTATATAAATGGTTTGACTACTTAATCGAAAATCACTAATTCAACTCAATCAAAAATCTTGATACCAACATCTTCAAAAAAGTTATTGCATAGCAGTAATAATAATAATAAAAGTAAAAGTTAATAATTCAAAGGAATCGCCTTCATTCTTTATTTGACAAAATTGAGAAAAAGGGGTCATTACTACCTTTAGTCACTATCACTAGTGACTAAAGGAATGGTATTGACTATCTGGTTCTTTCGAAAATATGCAATGTGTATGCATCATTAGAATCAAGAAAAAATAGCAACGTAGATCCTAACATAAATATAAAGTGTTGTCCTAAAGAAGTATTTGTTGGTGGTACCACTTTAGAAATAAGTATTGCATCATCAGTAATTCAATACAATTATGGTATTTCTGCTATATTAGACATACTTTAACGTTTAAATGTTACACAAGGTACATTTGCTGCTTAGTACTGTACCAAGACCAAGAAAAAATAAAGTTGATTGAAAAGAAGTCGCTCGACTCCATTAAACACAGAAAAAAGCAGTTTCATGCAATATGGTTTTACTGATATAGTAAATGAAAGTGATATATGTATTTTTACATATGTAATTTAAATGTATATTTTACTTTTGTATATGTATTAAGATCTTATGAAGCAGGAGTGTTATAGATTTTAGTTTTTTGTTATTTTTTAATTAAGTTTATGTTGTCATAGTTATTGTATTTTGTAATGTAGTTATTGTATATTGTATTTTAAAATTATTCTGTTTATTTTTAATTAAATAGTTTTACCTTGGTTAAATTTTTTTCAAATATTAAAGTTTTCACACTATCCTTTTTTTTATACTTTCAATAATGCAATTTCAATTTCAATAATTTTATACTTTCAATAATGCAATAAGGCATTGTTTTACAATAATTTTCTGAACTTTATATATATGTATTTTTAAAATCTTTTTATTCAAAATCTAAACTATTATTTTTCTCAAAATATAAGTTTTTTGCACGCTGCGATAAATATTTTGTGATTGGATTGTCTGTTTGTGTTGAAATTTTCAGGAATTGTTTATTATATATATTTACATTCACCTTACCAAAATAATTCATGTTAGTTAACTGATTCCAAAAAAAAGGTCTAGGTTCTAAGCCTTTTAGGGGCTAATTTTGAGAATATAAACTGGTTTTCTTACAAAAGCTTGAATAATTTGTTAAATTATTTGATTTTGGCGAGGCGAGTTTAATCATCTTAAATTAAAAAGCTGTGTAAATTTTATAATCATACCATTATTAGTTCACAGGCTGGTTATCGCAGTGCGTAGTCCATATTTTGGGTCCATGGACCCAAAATCTAGACCCCCAAAAAAAAAATTTTAATTTTTATTTCCTTTGCAGTATTTTAAATAAGAAATACTATACTTTGTATAAAAATCATAAAAATTTAAAAATTTTTGATTTTATTAGTATAAGACCGCCTTAATAGAGTTAATCTGATATTGTGTAAGATTTGCTTTTAATGGATTAAGATGGTCTTTGCTTTCGAAAAAATGTAACGAGCAAATATACGGGCAATTCCACATCGGAAAATGAAAAAGAAGTAAATTTATATACTCTTTTTTTGCAACTTTTAGCAAATGAAAACATTTTTTTAGTTTACGTTATTTACACGAAAGTTTATTTAAACAAATTTAAAGTTTAGTTTATTTCAATTAATGTTTTATTTTGTTATATTGATATAGACACATGAAAGTTTATTTAAAACATACCTTTAATACTAAAATTACTTTAAGTCATTTTTATGCCACCGAAAGTTACGGCTTTTCTTATAATCGCGTGATAAAAAAGATATCATCGTAATTGTTATTTTAGCCATGAATTTATTTACATAATCGGAGTTAAATTTGCGTGAAAATGGAGCTAACATGTTCAACTTTTTGCTGGTCAGATTTTATACTTTATAAAATATATATATATATATATATTTTAAGAAAATAATTAAAGAACTTTCGCAATTTTCATGTGACGTATGTTAACAAAACCATGATAAAGTTTTGTTTTTTCTAAAATTTAGTTAAAAAACTTAAGTTTTTTAATAATATATGCGAAAGAATATAAGATGTTGCGTTTTTACATTTAAAGTTTTGAATAACGATGCATAGCCATAAAAAGATAATCATAGCCATTCTTATGACTGGTTAAATTTATGGTTTAAGCACATTTTAATTTTAAATTTGCGTAAAGTAAGTGAAAACTACTTGCATTCACTAAGGTTCTGGCGCTTTTTCGTTAACAAAATTAATTAACATCATTAAGTAATTCTTATTTCGTCTCGTTGATTAGGAGAATTTAGAAAAAAATATTTTGTATTTTTTTTTAACGTTAATTGAAATTATTTGAAGGGCTTATTGTGAAACAAATATTTTGTACAATGTACAATTGTTTTGTGCATTGTACAATGACAAAAACAAATAATTGAGAAAAATGACTTTTAAGTTTTATTGATAAAAAATTTTTAAATGATAATAACTCAGTTTTGAAAAAGTGTGGCTTGTCATTGTTTCACAATAAGCCCTTCATTTATATTATGCTTTTTATTTGTTTATGTATTCTTATTTTAGTTGACATAAATACACATAAATAAAAATAAGAATTATATAAATGTTTGTATTTACACATTAAAAAAAAAAAGAAGATTTATTTGCTCTTCTCCAAATAAAAAAATTAGTCATAATCTTTTTCATTTTTGTTTTAGTAAAATAAATCGTTTGTAAATGCAATTATGGATTATCTATAAAGCACGTCACCTTATATTTGTCAGTTCTTAACCTCTTCCCTCCTGTAACAAACGATCACATATACCTGAACCCCTCTCCCTCCTAAACTGTGATGGCAGTTTTTTCGTCAAAAATATTTTAAAAGATTGAAATGTAAATATTTTGCAGCATTTTAAAAATTCAGCCTAATAAAAATAAGGCTATACGCATAAACGTAAGGAGTGTAAATAAAAACTTCGACAAACAAAAGATTTTCTTATTTAAACTCAAATAAGTAATAATAAAGTTAAAATAGTTTTTTAAAAGTTGCTCTTGGTCTTGCTTAAAAACAAATTTCGATTTGATAACTTTTATAAAGATTATGAAAAATCTCTCAGGAAGAGTGTCTCCAGTTTTTTAAAATTTCCTTTGTTAATTACTTTTATTGAATGGGTTTAATACTTTTGTTACGTAACTCTACCTATTAATAATAAATATAGACGTAATAAAAAATTCACGATAAATATGGCGCGGTAACGTAAGTGGATGTAACGTAATATAAATATACAGTATCAAAAAAGCGAGTTTATTTTCTTTAGCAGGTCACCTCCGATAAAATTTTAGACATTTTTTAAATTGGCATAAAATCCTTAACAGTTGACTAAAAAGTTGATCTAAACGTTGAAGCAATTTTATTACCTTGTCTTCTGTGTAACATAAGTTAAGAGTCATTTTCAGTAATAAATTCGCCCTCTTTTGGCGAGACTCAAAACTTTTTAGCTTATTTTATTCTTTAGACTAACAGCTTTCATACAAAATAGCTAAATGGTTAATTTACAGTTTAAATAGGCAAATATTTAATAAAGTTGTCGCGCGTGCAACGCATGTTAAAAATGGAATTGCCAATATGTGTCTTTCTTTACATTGTTGATATTAAAAGATTTTCTGCCGCAGGCATGAATCCATTTTTTACACTATTCAGTTTTCTTGTTTTGTTCTTCTTTCTCTAAATATGCCACCCATTCTTCAATTTCACCAGGCTAGGGAATCCTTAAAAATAATGTTTCTGGTGGCAATTCATCTGGATAACGACTATCGGAATAGCAAACTCCCTAACAACAATGTTTAGTGACTGTTTTAATGATTCAAAATTTTGAATCATTATAACAGTTTTTATATAAAATCAAAATTAGTTTTAACATTATTTGCCTTAGCGAAACATGGTGTCATGATAAAAATATTGAAAACGATTCAAATTTCCAAATACCTAATTACAATGTGGTACACCAAGTTAGAGGTTGGGGCAAGGAAGGTTATCATTATCATACAAACTTATGCAAAATTTAAGCTCAACCACTAATGACTACGAATCGTAATGCGTGGAAATCATTAGCAAAACCTCAAGAAATATTATTGTGCATGTATTATATAGACCGCCTACAGGAAAAATTAATGCATTTAAAGACCACACTAAAAAAACAATTACAAAAAAATCAAGTTTAAATAAAAGTGTGTATTTTATCGGAGACATTAACCTCAACATTTATGACTATGACGTTAATAAGCACATTAATAATTTCTTTAATGTCTTTTTTCAATCTGGTTACATACCATTAATCAATAAACCCACGTGTGTAACTAAGAATAGTGCAACATCAATAGATCAAATTTTTACTAATGAATTTTTTATATCAAAAATAAAAAGTGGAATATTTAAAGCGAATACTTCGGATCATTTTCCGATTTATATTATTTCAAATAAATGCAATAAGTCTTGTTATCACAAAAGGAAAGTAATAAAACGACTAATAAAAAATACCTCCATTAAATCTTTTCATGGTATTATATCATTTGAAAAATGTGATACAAAACTCTATTAATTTTAAATGTTGATGAAGCCTATGATATCTTCTTAGCTAAGTTTCTTAAATATTATAATAAAGCATTTCTCAAAGTTACAAAATTATTAAAAGAAAAAAGCCGTTTAAGCCCTTGGAAAACAAAGGGAATTGTTAAATCTTCAAAAATAAAACAGCGATTATATTGCAAATATCTTAAAAAAAGAACACTAAAAAATGAAACTAACTATAAAAATTATAAACGTTTATTTGAGTTAATTTTAAGACGTTCAAAAACTAATTACTATTCAGATCAAATAATAAAAAGTAATGGTTCACAAAACACATGGCGCATTATTAAGGAAGTAATTGGCAAGAAAAATTTAGACAGAAATGCTCTGCCAAAAAATCTCAAATTCAATAATAAATTAGTTGTTGATAAATCTATGGTAGCAGAAACGCTTAATAATGTAATGTATAATAGACTTTATTCCTTCTTAAATGTAAATAATATTCTTTACAATAAACAATTTGGTTTTAAATTTTGGTCATTCGACCGATCATGCAGTAATTAATCTGTACAAGAAACATTTAAAGCTTTTGATGAACAAAAATTTACTTTAGGTGTCTTTATTGATCTAAGCAAAGCGTTTGAAACCGTAGATCATAATATTCTTCTATATAAACTTAAAAATTATGGTATCATAAATTCTAACTTAGATTGGTTTAAGAGTTATTTGAAGAAAAGAAATCAATGCATTTTATATGATGCCGAAAAAACAGATTTAATGACAATTAACTGCGGAGTCTCCCAAGGATCAACTCTAGGTCCGCTTTTATTTCTCATTTATATAAATAACTTGAGTAAATTTTCCAATATCTTAAACTCAATTTTTATTTGCCGACGATACTAATGTATTTTATTCTAATAAAGATATTAATATTTTATTTGCAACAATGAACAAAGAGCTTGCGAAACTAAGCGAATGGTTTATATCGAATAAATTGTCCATAAATATTGAAAAAACAAAATATACTTTCTTCCATCGTCTTCATGATAAAGGCAACCTTCCCTTAAAACTTCTTAACCTTTTTATTAATAACTGTTATGTCAAAAGAGTTCTTTGTTGTTTCTAGGTGTAGTTTTAGAGGAAAATGTAACGTGGAAAGAGTATATACGTATAATCCATAATAAAATCTCAAAAAATATAGGCCTCTTATATAAAGCCAAACAGTTCTTAAACCAAACTTGTTTGAAATTTATTTATTTTTCTTTTATTCATTGCTATCTAAATTACGCTAATGTTGCTTGGTGCAGCACTAAAGTATCTAAAAATAAAAAGCTTTTAATTAAACACAAACACGCTGTACGAATTATTGGAAATGTGGATCGCTTCTCGCACACTAAATTTCTTTTTAATAAATTCAAAATACTCAACGTGTTTCAACTTAATTTATATCAGTTTCTTATATTTATGTTCAAAGTAGATAATAAAATGGCACCCATTTTATTTAACTCATTTTTTGAAAAAATAAATCATTTATACCCAACAAGATTTTCAAATAATAATTATATTCAACCAAAAGCATATTATTCTGCTAGTAAGTTCTCGATTGAAATCAGCGGACCTAAATTATGGAACACGTTATTGGATAATGATCAAAAATAAATTGCTTCCCTTGATCAATTAAAAAATAAAATAAAAATAAACTTTTGAAAATTGACAACGAACTAGACTTATTTTGAAACTTTTAAATAGGAGTAATCACTCGTTTTATTTACTTGTTATTTACTTTATACTTGATCATATTTATTTTTAATTTTAATCTTTCTTTGATGTTTGTGTTTTAACTCATTTTTACTTATTTATTTTTTATTTATTTTTAAATTCGAAATCTTAATAGATGAAAGAAAAAAAAAATTATATATATATAAAAAGTATTTTTTATATTTGCATTTATAATTGTATTTTATGCATATATTGCATTGCGATAACGGTAATGCTCGTTTTTGTTATTTATATTCTTGTTTTGAAGGGGCTTGGCGATAAGACTGAATTTGTCTTCTTCTTGCCCCAGCCGTGTATAGACATTTTGTAAAAGTCTAATTTTGTAAAAAAAATTCTTTATCGCGAAATACATACATATATATCGTTAATTGGATAAACTCTGTCAAATAAAATATCAAAATCCGAACCCTCGTTTAATGATTTTTTGATACATATTAATGAAGATACTTGCTCTGAAGAACTATCATTTGAAGAGTTTAAGAAAGCTTTCAAATCTTTAAAAAAGAAAAAGTACCTGGTGCAGATGAAATAAACGGAAATATTGTTATAGATTGCTAAGAACAATTAAAAAATATTCTTTTTAAAATTTTCAGAGCAACTATTCATCAAGGTATTTTTCCTGAACGTTTCAAACTCGCCAGGGTTATCCCTATCCATAAAGAAGGCTAAAGATCCAATATCATTAATTATCGTCTTATCTCTGTTTATTCTATATTTTCTAAAATTTTAGAAAGAATTATCTTCAACAGGGTTATTTATTTTAATTACAACAATTTACTTCATAACAATCAGTATGGTTCAGAAAAGGGAGTTCAACTGAACATGCCGTTATTAAATTTTTTTTTTAATTATTATTTCAGTTTACAAAGTCAGTCGTTATACAATAAAATAAACTGTTAAAATACTTTTACAAATATATAAATATAGCAGGCTATAAACTAGGTTTCCGAAAGAAGATCACAAGCATCTTGTCATCGGGACCTTATAAAATATAATAAAATATATAGTTTTTTACATCTTTTTTAACATTTTTTTATTTACAATTTATAATCAACATCTCTGAATCTTTTGAAAAATCTTACTATACACTCGGTGTTTTCATTATATACGATGATCGACCTATCAAAAGCTTTTGATCGGTCGATCATCGCATTTTAATCCAAAAAAATTTAATATTATGGTTTAAACAATAGAATCTTACAATAATTTGAAAGCTATTTAACAAATCAAAAACAGCTTGTGTATAGTAACGATGGTCAGCAAAGTGAACCCCTGGTCATAACTTGTGGTTATCCACAAGTTTCTATTCTCAGACCACCACTGTTTTTAATCTATGTAAACGATTTAAATCAAGCTTCTTAATTTTCTTAAAAAGAAAAGATTAATATATTAATCTTTTCTTATTATTATATTAATCTCATACTGATATTTATGGACTCTTTTCAACTACAAATAAAGAAATCCATTTACATATATATGCATATATTTCTATTAAACTAACTTGAATCAATTAACTAAAACTAAATAAAATATTAACAAAACAAAATGGATTATTTTTCACTTCTGTGCAAAAAAAAGTTTTTTACCAAATGATATGCCTCAATTTTATATTGATAAAACTATAATAAAAAGAGATACTGTTATAAAACTCTTAGATGTTTATCTTGATGAGAATATTTCTTGGAGAAAATATATTGATCATGTAAGCATCAAAATATCCAAAAATATTGGCATTTTATACAAAGCCCAAAATTATTGAAGCAAAAAAACTTAACCCAACTCCATTATTTATTTAAACAGAATTATATAAATTATGCAATCATCGCCTGGGGAAGTACGGATAAAAGTAAATTACAGCATCTTTATCGCCGTCAGAAACATGCAATCCGCGTAGTTAATTATGCGGATCGCTTTTAACATTCAAAACATTTTTTGGATTATATGAAGATACTAGGTGTTTATAAACTTAACACATTTAATGTTTAATGTTTTACTTTTATATGGAAAAATGATTAATCTTTATTTGTTTTTAATGACCTTTTTTTCTTTAAAACATTAAATAAATACATACTAAGATATAATAGTTTTTTAAATAAATCTTTTTGTAGAACAAAGTTCAATCAATTTTGTATTGCATATCGCGCACCCCACCTTTGGAATAAAATAGTATTACCAAATTTTGATCCTTCTATTATTCTTCCGAATTTTAAAACTAAATTTAAAAAATTCATTTTCTCTTTGGACAATATTCTAAAATTCTACTAAAAATGTATTTAAAATGTATTTGTTTAATCTTCATCTTATTATATATTAAAATGTTTGTATGTTGTATTATGTTAAATACGTTAAATTTTAATACGTTGAATCTATATAAATATATATATATATATATATATATATATATATATATATATATATATATATATATATATATATATATATATATATATATATATATATATATATATATCGGAAACCTAGTTTTATATTGTTTGTACGCTGAATTGTATTAACTACGTAAGTGTATTACGACTTATATTATTATGTATCACGACTAATATTGTAAACTGAAAAATTAAATTGAAATAAACAACTGAAAGTCTTACTCTAGACTCGCGGTAATATGTTCTGAAAGCTTCAGCAACGCTTTTTGAATAAACACTCAACCCTTCAATAGGCTGGTAAGCTGTTTGCCCTTGAAATTAATTCTCTTCAAAAACTACTTGGCTTTAAGCTGATAGAGCTTCGGCAATAATTTGGTCATCTATCTGCTCAAGGCTAACGGCGGGGCTAACTCTATCAACTTGCTTTCCTTCTGCTCCAAGACGTAAATGAAGCAACTTGACAATCAACGTCAGTGAGCTTCGAAGAGCAAAACGGACTTATTTCCGAGAAAGATTTGCAAATGTTGTTTGAAAAGAAAATGTTAACAATTATGAGCCTATTCTCAAAAGCGATAAACTAACTAGATCTGGTACCTTCAAAGATTCTTCTGTAAAATGCTGCGAGCATGTATTTAATCTTACAGGGGTGGATTTATAGGAGGGTATCGATTGGATGCCAGAATTGGCAAAGCCTATAAACAATACTATAAATACCGAGTTATCTCAGGTAGTTCAGCTGTTTTTATTTAAAAGAGGCCTCCACGAGCTCGCCTATGATAGCGAAAGTAAAGTGTTCAAAATTGTAAATGGAAAAAAAGTCTTATGCTAATCATAAGAAAGCCATTTTCAAAATAAAAATCGCTGAAAACACAGTTAATGAAATTATCCAAAAGATTCTATTGTCTGTTGAGGAGCGAGCCTGAATTAGTAAAGCTGGTTTTTTTCTTACTGCGAGTAAGATAGCTGTTTCATCCCAAGAGAAACCCTCGTAAGTTAAAAAGCAAATAATTTCATTGTTTTTGTAGTAGACCGCTCTTGCAAAAGCTTGAATTTGCCAAAAAGAATTTTTTTCTGGCCCTCTATAAGAGGCTGTTCTGTAAAGATACTCGAAATATATATATATATATATATATATATATATATATATATATATATATATATATATATATATATATATATATATATATATATATATATATATAAAGAAAGACCCATATCAGGTTTATCGTTATCACACATGCTTTTGTGTTCCAATAAAAGTTTCACAAGTACTTGTAAACATGATCAAGAAAACTGTCCTTGAAAAAAATAAATAAACTTGATAATAATAAATAAGAAATAAGTGATAAACTTACAAGGCAAATTTTTAAAGTTAGTAGAAATTAAATTTGGTAGGAAAAATTATTTTCAACAGACAACTATGTTGTCCCTGAAAATATTGCTCTTTGTTGTGATTACGCCCTTGAAGTATAATCTTTAGGGATTTGCGGGCTAGACGCACCTATGCTTTATTAAAAGTAAAAAAAAAAGGCTTTACCAAAAAAAAAAAAAAAAAAATAGCCTTACAATTTGTACGGGCTAACTTTTTTTTTTTTTTACTATAATTTTATTTAATAACTTTGGTATATATATATTTCTGGCATATATATAATATGCGCCGAATGGTCACAGACGAGCAGTGAACGCCTGAGATAAGAAATGAAATACATTAGAATAAAGGATAATTATTTGTCGAACAAAGCATATTTTGACAGTTGTCAAGACAAAAAATAAAGATTAATAGAGAAATATTTAAATTGTATATAAGACAGACAATGTACCTAAACAGTACTAACAATAATAATAAACAATAAATTGTTTTATAAACACTAATATTAACAAAAATATACAAAAAATATGTCACCAAACGATTAGGTAGCTAACTAAAGCTCCTCCAACAACAAATAGTCATTAGCTCGTTGGGTTTCTTAAGGCGTGTAAATATCTGATAAATCAGGAGAGAGAGGCAACTTAAGTAGTTCAGTTTTATTGCTTGCAGAAGGATTGCCAAAAATAACAGAAGCACCCATTGGAGATGAAAAAGCAACGGCATTTGCAACAGCTGCTCATATAACTGCAAAGTAAGTCATTTTTTACTAATGTTGCTTTAATCTAATTGTTTATACTTAGGAGGGGCGATTAATGCAAAAACCCATTTTTTATTCATTAGCATTTGACGCGTTGCTTCGTCTGCAAATAGAAGTAAAAATACTTTTTCAATATCTTTTATGTCAAAATTTAAGTAAAGTTTGACTAGAAATTTTGAATTTCTTAGTGAGAGTGCTAAAGCCTATAGCAAGGGCTTTACTTATAAAGCTTTAATATGCAATATCAAGAGTAGGGCGCATATAGTCGTCTCCAGTTGATCCACCTGATGACATTTTTAATTTTAACAGTGATCATTTAATTAATAAACATTAGTAACGGCTAGCCGTCGCTAACTGTTAATAATTAAAATAATAATTTCTTACACGCGTTGAATTTTCAACTGAAAACAAGCTTTTGATTATCAAATTGAAATTTAATTAATGGGGCCGATGTATTATGCAAAAATTTTTAATGCGCATCAGAAGTTTTTATTTAATGCATTCATTTAAAATGCCTAACCATGCGAATGTGCACGTTTATTTTGTTTAAATGTTTTGCATTTACTGTTTCAGAAAACCCAAGGATTTAAGACCTATAAATAATGACGAAAAAACATATAAATCTAAATAAAAAGAAAAAAACTATTCAGACCTTATCAAAACAACATTCTGGAAAGACTATTCAGCTAATAACTTAGAACTTTCTACCATGCTTTGCTCAAAATGTAGAAAAAAGCTTGCTTGGACTGATCTTTACTTCACTATGCGACCGTGTTTTGAAGATTTTTTTTTTTTTTTAAATTTTATTTTATTCTGCTGTTTGCATAAATTACAATTCCCTTTCACAAAAAATAAAATATAATTACTAATGTATAAATAATAAACAGATAGGGACTTAAAGAAGATATGAATGGCTAGATACCAACCTAATCTTTTCATGGAGTCACTTCAGATTATAACAATAATAGTATTATATGTTTAATAAATCAAGTAGAAATTTTATGAGGAAAAAAAAAAAAAGAAATAGTAAAAAGAAGAAATAATTTTAAAGAATAAAAATAGAGAAAAAAGAAGATGTATCAATTAAAGTGCAAACACCCTCAACTAGTCAAAAAAGAAGATATAATATTGAAAAGTGAAAAAATTTTATTTAATATAAATATATTTATACTTTGATACAAATAGTTAAGAAGAAGATATAATATTAATAGATACTAATAGTCACAAAAGGTCATAAAAAGAAGATATTTAAATACAAATTTCCAGGTAAATATAATATATAAAGATTGCATTTAATATTTAAAAATACAAACAGTTAAATAATCAGATATAATGCTTAAAAAACAATTTTTTGTAAACAAAAATAAAAATTAATCCGTAAGATTTAAAACGTAAGTTTTTGTTTGACAATGAAATGAATTTAAAGATTTTGCCATATTTAAATTGCCTTTCAGAAAAGAGTTCGATAGCTTGGGACCTCTATAAGTTATACTATATTCTGTGTATTTGTTTACTTTTTTAGGTAGTTTATATGTGTTAATTTGATTTATTCTTAAGAAATACGTCTCATTTAGATTCTTATTAAATTTACTTATAAAGATTTTAGGATCTAGATTATTGGTATATTTATACATAAAGATTAGGTGTTGGTAAATATTTATCTGATATATGTTCATCATTTTCATATCAATCATTCAATGTTTAGTGTGGCCCCCTTTTTTTGATGTATATAATTCTAAAAGCATGTTTTTGTTAGGAAAGAATTTTTTTAAGTTTTGTTGGTTGACAAGTTTTAGAGGAAGGTTTTCTTCTTGTGTTTTTTTATGAAACAAGGTATATTGTGTTTTTTCAACGTTTAGAGAAAGTTTATTTGGCCTGAACCAATCATTTACTTTTTCTAATTCAATGTTCATGTCAGCATAAAGTTGATTAATACTGCAGTTAGATAAAAATAGATTTGTATCGTCTGCAAACATGATAGCATTTAGTTTTACTGATGCATTATTAAAATTATTAACATAAATTAAAAATAAGAGCGGTCCTAGATAAAAGATAAAATATACATATTTTTATATAATGTACTTTAAGTAAAATTTGGTTACGTTATTATGGTAACAATATTTACTATAGTAACTATTGTTCTCATAATAACGTATGTCTATAGACATACGCTATGAAGTTAGACCTAGATATCAGAGTTAGCAGCGGCAGAAAATGTGAATGTAAAAATGGGCGCAAATTAAAAATGGTGCAAATATTGGCTCCTATAGTTGAATGTGTTTCGGAATAATCTGTTTATAAAGGTGTCAAAAACTTTTCAAACAAACTTCCAAAAAGACTTATTTGTCCAGAATGTTAAGTTCAAGTGTCACAAGGAATTCGAAAACCCTGTATGATGTTAGGAAGACAAAAGAATTTGACGGTCATTGTAAAATTAACATCCCCTACAACGCAAGGAAAAGTTCTGTCCAGTTCTATTAAAGGCTTGACCACAATTGAATCAGGGAACACTTTAGCTTTGAAAAACTTTTGATTCAAAACAACTTGTTGTCTCTGTCGGAAAGAGGTTAAAAAACCTTTCTTTTCTTTGGCTAAATTGAACAAACCTCAACTAAAACTACATACCAGGTAAGGTTTTGATGCTTAAAAATTTTTTTTAATAATTTACTTATGAATTTAATGCCAATTTTTCAAATAACTTTTTAATAACTTCTAAGTAATCGCAATATGATTGAAGTTGCACACTTTCTGAGAAGTGAAAGAGAACGGAAATGTGTGGAATCTGGTTTCCATATTCAGGGGCGCCCAAAGCATTTTTTGGTCTTTGAGATTGATAACTTCCATGGAGCAAACTCCAATCATTAATATATTTATACTTATGTCAAATAAGGATGCTTTGCAAAAAATTGCTTTGATTGGAACAAAAAAACCCCAAAATTTTGGCCCCCCTCCTGCAAAAACTTTCACAAAATGCAAAAACTTTCACAAATGTTGTTCAACCCCTTTATTAACAGGGGACAAAAATAAAAAAATAATAGATCTTGTAAATATTCCCAGTCTACGTGTACTTTTAGGTGTTATAGACAAAATTTGGAAAGAGATTGAAAAAAATTTGTTTGAAAACAAGGAGTGTGGGTTACAGTTTGTCAACCGATATCTTAGCAATTCTAAACAACTAATGAGAAATTATAAACAATTGCTAAAACAATTTAATATAAATAATAATTTATTATAAATATTGCTAAACAATTGGTAATAAGCATTAGCTTAGGAATTAACTAAGTTATCATTAACATTATTAAATTACGTGATAACTAACAATTTTTATAACAACCTTTAAACGGGTATAATCAGGACTGACTTGTCTCATCATTTCCCTATATTACTTATTACTGATAGCGTAACTCCTAATAATACTACCCTTGAATCGACAGTATTCACAAGAAAAATCAATGAAAGCTCCAGAAGCCGATTTAAAAAAGTAATATATGAATCCGTCGATTGGAATCTTATTTTACAATCTTATAATGTAATTAATACTTATGATTTATTTTTGAACGATTTTTTAAAATGTATGATGAGATATTTTCTTTAAAAGTAAAAGTAATAAATTCTAAGTTCTTTCTATCCCCATGGATGACCAAAGGGCTAATAAAATCATCAAGGAAAAAACAAAAATTGTATGAAAAATATTTTAAACATAAAACTTATAAAAATGAAACTATTTACAAAAGCTATAAGAATTCATTGTAAATATTAAAAATCAATCACAAGTTAATTATTATGCTAAATTGCTTGAAATTAAAAAGGAAAACTCTCGAAAAAAGTGGAACGTTATTAGAGAATTAATTGGAAAAAAATATTGCAAAAAACAACTTACCTCAAAAACTTTTTATTGATGGAAAACTCATTTATTATAAAGAAGTTGTTATTGAGAAACTGAACAGTTTTTTCCTTGACTTAGCAGCAAAAATTTCATTTAGTCAAAAAGGATTTGATTTATATCTTACAACAACTTATATAATTATGGACGAACAAATTCCTTGACTTAGCAGCAAAAATTTCATTTAGTCAAAAAGGATTTGATTTATATCTTACAACAACTTATATAATTATGGACGAACAAATTATGAAAAAAAAAGAACTGCGTAATGCTTTTAATAGTCTTTAAAAAAATAAAAGTATTGATCAAATTACTGGTAATGTAATTAAACCTGGCTTTAAATTTTAATATTATCGAACGAAATATATATGTATGTATATATATATATATATATATATATATATATATATATATATATATATATATATATATATATATATATATATATATATATATATATATATATATATACATAATGTTTTGTTCATATTTGACGTAATATATATAAATTACATATTTTTCAAATACAAACAAGGATTCTAAAAGATGATCACAATGATTTTATCGTCAGAAGCCTTTTACAAAAGAGAGTTGAATATTATAAAAGCGCCTTTTTACAATAAGAGTACGTTCCCTGACGTAAAAATAAAACATAAAAACATTAATTCGTATTTAGATAAGTGAAAATAAATTGTAAACAAGTATAAAACAATACTTGAAGATAGATGACAATAAAGTTTATTTTTTATCACAAGATAAATTAAAAATATTCTAAGATACTTTCAATAGAGAGAATGAGATCTTTTAATTTATTTTTAAAAACAGGAAAAGTTAGGGGTAAGCCGAAGTTAGGCAAATTAGTTTTGTTTCATAGATGAGCTGCACGATAAGTGATACAGAATTGATTTAATTATGTTTGACAGAATGGTTCATTTAAATAATTATTACTCCTCATGTTTAACTTGTTTAATGGTTTCAAAATAAAAAGGTCTTTAAAAATTAATGGAGATAAATCTTACTTCCACATATAAACTAAAGATAAATTTTTATATACGTTTAGTTTATATATATCGAGGACTTTCATTTGATTTAAAAAAATTGACAAATGGATTAACCGATCTGCAGAACTAATTAAACGGATTGCATGCTTCTGTGGGCGATAGAGACATTGTAACTTGCTTTGCTCAGTGCTACCCCAGGCAATAACTCCATAACTTAAATAACTATGAATAAAAGAATAATAAAGTTTAGTTGAATTATTTTATCTAAATGAGTACGCGCCTTATACAAAATTTCGATATTTTTTGAAACTTTCGAGCAGGCATAGTTAATATGATGTTTCCATGTGATGTTCTCTTTATCTGGTGATAAAACTAATATTTCAAAGTACAGACCTATTTCAGTCTTGCCCTGCTTTTCTAAACTAATTGAACGCATTATGTATAAAAGATTATATACATCTAACTGAAAACAAAATTTTATACTGCAATCAAAATGGTTTTAAAAAACCATTCTACTAACAATGCAATAATTTAATTGGTTAAACATATATCAAATGGGTTTAATAGTGATTGCTATACAATTAGGGTTTCTATTTGTTTATCCAAAGCTTTCGACACAGTAAGTCATGAGAAATCAAACGAAAGTAAACTTTTGTTAAAAACAAAAGTTTACTTTTGTTTAATTCATATTTAACTAACAGAAAACAATTTATACTTAAAAAAGATTAAAAAAAAAACAACCTAATAACTTGTGGAGCACCCAGGGTTCTATTTTAGAACCATTATTATTTTTACTTTATATAAATGACTTATATTTAGCATCAAAAATAATAAACACTAAGTTATTTGCAGATGGCAAAAACTTATTTTATTCTCACAACATATTATTGTTCTTTTTAAAACTTTTAACGAGGAATCAGATAAGATAAATGAGTGGTTTAAAAGTAACCGACTTTCCATGTACGTAGATAAAAAAAAGTTTTTCCTATTCCATAAACCTAGTAAAGCCAATAGTATTCCTCTTAATTGCCCGATCTTTTAATCAATAACTTAATTATTAAAAAAGGAATTGACTATAAAATTTCTAGGAGTACTTTAAGATGAAAAATTTTCATGAAGATACCGCATTAAATGAATAGAAAGTGAAATCTCAAAAAGTATTTCCATGTGATATCGAACAAAACCGTTTCTAAAACATTCAATCTTTAAAAAGTACTTTTTTTGTTCATACACATCTATCTTTCTTATTGTAACGTTACCTGGGGTCGCAATAATCACACTAAACTCAAAAAAATTTATAGCAAACAAAACCATGCTTGCAGGATAATATTTGGGGCAAACAGAAATGCACATTGCGAAACTCTCTTACGTCAGCTTGGAGCTTTACACATTTATAAAATTAATATTCATCAAGTAATGTTATTTATGTTTAAAGCAAAACGTTATCTCCAGTAACATTTCAATCTTACTTTAACGAAATCTCTTATAAATATTCTACCAAACTTTCAGTGAACAGCTTTGTCATTCCCATAAGCCATCTTAAATTAGGTTCGTATAAATTCAATATCGGATACCATTGTTTGGAAAACTTTTCTTCATATTTTTAATGAAAAACAAGACTTTGTTTTAAACTGAACTTTGGAAAGTTTTAAGGCTGATTCAAAACAGCATTTACTAAACATGGACTTCTATATACCAGATTTTAAATACCTTTTTTTAAAACAATTTAAAAATTTTGAATTAATGAATCATTCAGTTTTTTTACTAATTGCTTTCCTTATATGTTTCATGTTTTTGCTGATATTTATTAATTAGCCCTAAATACTTATTTTTAATAATTTTTATTATTATTATTTTTATTATTATTATTTAGCATTATTTTTAATAAAACTTATAACGTGGAAGTTATTAATAACAAAAAACGCAATTTTTTGTGGTTCATAACTTCCACGATTTGTATTATTTTTTTTTCTATTATTCCGCTGGAGGATTGTTAACAAAAATTTATTTTATTGCTGAAGTTTTGTAGGTACTTATACTGTTTTATATATCACTTATTAGTTATGTAAATTTTTAAAAACGTTTAAAAACAACAATGTAACGTGACTCGGTGATAGGAAAAAGTTTTCTTCCTGCTCCGGCCAGGATTTTCTAATATTGTAATTTCTTTGTTGGAGTTTTTAACAAACGACAAAATAAAGCTAAAAGAAAAAATTTCAAACTTGGAAATGAAAGAAATAAAAATGAAAGAAATAATGGACAGAAAAAAAAGAATTAAAAAAAAGAAAATTAAAAATCTTATTCTCTTGATTTAATAATATTAATCTTACTTATGTTGCTACTGGAATAGGAACAATTGTTATCATATTATTTTTAATGCAAGAAAATAATGACAAGCCATTGAGCAATCTAAAAATCTTTAAGGAAGGATATGATACAGATGGGAAGGCCTTGTGCTATGCATTTCCCCACTACATGCTTGAATTAGGATTAGGTTTTTGAATTTATTTTGTGTATTTCAAATAGAATTAAAATAAAAACTTGGAAATTAAAAATGTTTTCAAAAAATAAATAATTATTGAGAAAAAAAATTATTCATGATAGGATGTTTGAAGAATTTGGTTTAAGAGTTAATGAACCAAGAACTGGGGGATCAGGAACTAGTAATACCGGAAATTTATACCAACGAGCTTTTTCTGGCCCTTTGAATGTTATATAAACTGATAATTGTTCTTTAATTGTTGAAGAAATTATTATCTGTTTACATATCATTGTAATAGCAAACAATCGATCCGAAAAAAATTAATAAATAATGCCATGATATATATAAAAAGTTGTTAGAGAAACATGATTAGTTCTAGGTCCCAGCTTCCATTCACAAAGTATTAGCACATGCTGGGGAAATTATTATTAGTTCATTAGTTCCATTCGGTTTAATGGGAGAGAAAAAGGTGGAATCTTGACACATAGTTTATAAATTTGCTTGTGAACATCATGCAATGATGCTTTATTTATCTCTTAGAAAAACTGTTATAACTTATTTAGTTAAGAAACAGTTTTCTTCAATTAGCATGTTTAATTTAATTTTATTACAAAAGAAACTTTTTTAAGATGTTAACATTTTAAAATTAATATCTAATTATTAATTTACAATTAAGTAAACAACGTTATTTGTAACTTGAATGAAACTTTAATTTCAGAACAAAATAACTTCGAAGAAAAATTCTACAAAACTTTTGAACTTTTTTGTTTTGACAACAAAAATCGTTTGAAGAAACAAATAGCGAAATCCTTAAATTTTTAAAATAGTTGTTCATGAACATAAATATATTTCGTAAATCGAAAATTAAAATAATTCAATTTTTTCAATATTATAAAATATATTTAATATTTTGTTTAAAAGATAAATATTAAACATATTCCACAAAAATGTTAAATATATAAAATATTAAACAAAAGATTTCCACATAACGTTATTAATATTTTCAAATTTTTTAAAACCTCAAAAAAATTTTTACTCTACTTCTATGTTATTTAAATTCAATTTATCAAAGAAGAAAACGAAAATAATTCTACTTTTTATTTATTTAATTATAACTATATATCTTATTATATTCACTTAATAAAAATTATAATTAATGTTAATTAAACTAAAATTTTAAACATTCATTTAAGAGGTTGCTAAAAAAGTGTAAAAACTTTTCAGTATGTTGCATTACTATAAATATATATTGAAAGAAATAATTATGATGCATAATAATAATAATAATAATAATAATAACTATAATATATTAAATAATTGATGATTTTACTATTACTAATATTTTAAAATAAAATTAATTATATTTTATTAATTTAAATTTTAAACATATTAAAAATATAAAACTAAAATATTATTAAAACTAATTCGTATATTTTAATTATAAAATAATACATTAAATATTTCATTTATTACTTTATAATTATAGTTTATATTTTACTTAAGGTATTAAACATTTTTCTGTGTAATAAAGTTTTTTATTTCATCGAGGTTACGAAAATATTTTCCACGGTAGTAGATCAACAACTTCTTGACATTCGAACAACGAATCCATTCACAAATCTCTTCAATGAAATCGATGTCGTCGTGAAGGTAAAGATGCAATCTTTCACAAAGATTACTCCACGGAAGATAATTTTCTTTAAAATCTTTTTTCGTTATTAAATAACCTGAGACGTCAATCACCAACAATTCAATCTTATCTTTCGGTTTCAATCCTTCGAATTTAATTGGACAATAAAAGTTGACAATGCGAACATTTGTTGAACATTGAATTATAAGATTTTTTTCTTCATCACTTAAATAATTTTTATAAATAGTTAACTGCGATAACTTTCTTCCAGATTTAATGTAATGATTTACGAAATAATTTTTACAAGAAGTTTTGTAAGAAGTTTTTCCATCGTCAATCGAAATCTTCCACTTTTGTTCATCGACGATTAATTTTATTTTATCAGTAAATGATAATTGACTTTCATAAAAACATTCAATGAATAAATCAACGTAATTATAAGTTTCAAGTCGATAATAAGTTATTGATTTAAGTAGACGATCTAAAGAAAAAATAAAAATAAAATAACAATTAAAAAAAGCTAAAATAATAATCGAAATTATAATATTCTACATATTAATACATAAATAAAAATTAAATTATAATTA
Organism: Hydra vulgaris; assembly: GCF_038396675.1. Taxonomy (NCBI): domain Eukaryota; kingdom Metazoa; phylum Cnidaria; class Hydrozoa; order Anthoathecata; family Hydridae; genus Hydra; species Hydra vulgaris. Next base: position 10,585,172 of record NC_088921.1, on the reverse strand, counting down.
AAATTATATATTATTATGATATTTTATCATACACATATTTAACATTTTATTTAAAAATAGTTTTTATTTATCACATTTTTAAAACAAAATAACTTTATTTTATTATAAATGTAACATGCTTAAAATAATATATAACAAATTAATTCATATGAACAAAAAAAAAAGTACTTCGTTATTCATTTCAAACCAACGTAGAAATTGATTTAAATTTACAAAAATAACATCGTTCAGTTGTTTTAATAATAAACAAGGAAATCGTTCTTCATTCAAACACAGATTTTAAATAAAAGTTTGTAAATCGAATTCGTATTAAAAAATTAAATTTTGAAATATAAAATCGAAAATCTCCTTCGACTATCTTTTTTTGAAATATGTAAATAAAACCATAAAAAACTCAAAGAGTGAGAGTTAAAATATTCGATTTCGACGTTGATTTGAAACTCAAAAAAAAAAAAAAAAACATCACAGAGAATTTATGTTTTATAATACAAAATATAATCTGTTTATAACTTGTATATTTTATAATATGAAATATATTATGTGATGCATTTTAATTAGAATAAACAATAAAATTTCACAGAGAAATAAGAAATACTTATAAAAAGAAATAAGAACAGGTCACGAAAAACAAAAGATTTTTATAACTTTTTAAAAATTTTTTAAAACAAAAGATTATTAAAACTTATTCCAAAATAATAGTCAAAATCATAGTTAAAAATAATTGATTGCTACCAGAGTTGTTAAAGCATAGGTACCAGGGTTGTTAAGGCATAGGTACCAGGGTTGTTAAGGCATAGGTACCAGGGTTGTTAAAGCATAGGTACCAGGGTTGGTATCAAATACATTTTATTAAATAGGTTAATTCTAGATTCCCAAATAAAATTCAAATAAAAGTATATATAAATAACATTTTCAAACCGAACACAAATATTCATATTTTAGGTTAAAAAAAATAAAATAACCAATAACTTTTCTAGGCAAACTAGATAAAATACTAAATAGAAGAATGAAGTGAAAAAATATCAGTTGAAAACAAATTTTTAAATCAATTTTTAAACAAATTTTTTAAATCAATTTAATGTTAAAAAATAAAAATAAAAACTAACAACGAATCTATTGCTTTCTACCAAAATGTTTTTCGCTAATTCAATGGAAAAATTTTTGTTTTAGAAATATTTAAAAAACAAATATTAAAAGTCGTTAAAATCTTTATTTCACACAATCATTTTATAAATATATTTTTTTACTTTATATATTTGATATTTCTCTGTATTCTTTTTAAACTAAAGTTTCAGACGTTATCGGCGAAAATTAAACATACGTTGCAACGTATGTTTAATTTTAGCCGAGAACGTCTGTAACTTTAGTTTAAAACTTTAGTTTTAGTTTAGATTAAAAATTTAGTTTAGTTTAAAACTTTGGTTTTAGTTTAGATTAATTTTTTTGTTTTTTTTTTCTGCTTACAACGCGTTGTAAGCAGAAAAAAAAACAAAAAAATTAATTACAGGAACTATATCATTATTCCAGTAAGTAATATTGGACGATTAAAACTTGGACCGACTGTTAATTAACAAAAATAAAAAGTGCGAAATCGTAGAAATATATAGTAACTAAATAGATTGAAAAGAAAGTCATTAAAATTACAATCGATCAAGATCTCAAAATGTTTAAAAATCAATACGACCAGCTTGATTTTGATGTTTACATTTAAAAAAATGAGCTTTAAATTAAAATCAATATTACTTCAAAAATGTTTAATTGATATCAAACGTTTAGTTTTCTCAACGAAATTATACTGTTCACTCTAATTAAACTAAATCAAAAGATCTGTTTATTCTTAAATTTTATGAAATAATTTAATGTATCAAAAAAAAAAAAAAATGATATGCTCTATAAAAAAAAATTGTTTCAAGCTATGGTCTTGTAACAATTTGAATTTAGTTTCAAAACAAGATTTTTTAAATTATTAATCAACTACGACAATTAAAACTGAAGTATACTTACAACTTACTAAATTTAAAAAGTTTAGCTATCAGTGTTAATTTGAATAAACGATGGTGACAATGATTCCTTAAAACATTTTAGTAAGATTTTAAATATCAAAAACTCGATCATCGAACTTCAAAAAATCTTTCAGAAAATTTGAACAAAATTATAATTAAATTGTAAACAACCGTTTTGCTAATAGTTGAACGTATCGTAACTATCGCAACAATTTTTATAAAATGAGAATCCAGCGAATGTCGAACTAAAGTAAATTTTCGAGATTTTTTTGATCACATTTTATAAAATGAACTATAAACCAAGTTTAAGGCTTGAAAATGTGACTTTTAATTTAAAATGTGCTAGAGAACATAAACAAATATGTTTCTGTATAAAATATTATAGAAAAAAAAAAAAAATTGGAACAAAAAAATAATTGCGGTTTTCGTTTATATTATCTTTCTTTGATGTCATTAACATATTAAAGTCACTTGAAGAAAAGTGAAATATGTGAGTTACTAAGTGGACTACTAAACAAAAATAAACTTGTATATTATTATTAGTTTACCAAAGTAATACCTATTAAGAAAAAAAATAAATTTAAAAATAACTCACATAACAGATTAAAAAACATTATACTTACCTATAAAACAAGACTTGAGAAATTAGGTAAAAAAAACAAGGCTTGCTATGATCTGCCTTAACTCTGGTTTAAATTTAAAATCGCTAATATTAAAAAATGGTTTAATATTATTAATTTGCAATCTGTTATCAGATTGATATATATTTTTTTGTTGATATTCTTTGATTATTGTTAATTATAATTACTGATGACAATTTTAGCTTATTTTTAGTTTAGTTAAAAACACTTGTCATAAAGTTAAAAAGCTTAAAAATTCGATAAATAACTCAATATTTACTTTAAAACCATTCTTTGTTTTTCTTTTGTTTTAAAAACAAATTAATTGATTTTAATCAAGTTTTTGTAATAGTAGAAAAATAAATAAATATAAATTATATACATGATAACATTATAAAACAAGAAAAAATTTAGAAATGACAGAATTACTCTACTTATCCCCAAAATAATTTGCATTAACAAAAATATTGATTTTTAGAAAAATAAGGTAAAAATTTATATATTTTTCATATCTTATTGCATAATAGAACTTACCTAAAATAGAATACAAAAAATCTTCAGAACCATTTTTTGAAGGATTTAAGTTAACAAGTAACTTTAATAAACTATTTTGGCTTTTATTAGTTAATCCACAAATCATCAATAAACAACTCTCCAGCTTTTTATTGGCTATAATCTCTTCAATACTTTAACAATTATATGCATATATAGATGCACTAAACTCCATTATTGTTAAGTGTGCAAAATGATAATAACATTCCAGATTTGTTTCAATCTTTTCTATAAATCCAAAAAGATTACTTTCATTGTTATCAAAATCAATGATAAAAGTTTCAATTTCTTCTTCTGAAAAAATTACTCTATTTTCAACAAACAATTCATATGCAATTTTACAAATATTTAAAATATATTTTTTATTGGAATCATCTTCGATTATCTTACTCATCATTTTATTCGTTTTTATGATGTGATTTTGAAAAAAGTATAAAAAAATACTTGCATATAAATTTGTCATTGTTAAGAAAGAATTTTCATTTCTTTCTTTTGAATTAATAATAATTTTACACATGGAACATAAATAAAATGGAACAGATGCCATGGCTTTTGCAATTGGAGAACTGTTTAAAGTTTCTTTTACAACATCTTTTTTTTCTTCTCTAACATTATTTTCTATATAACTATGTATTCCTTTTTCGTTAAATCCCATTATTTGAATGGTTAACTTATTACGATGCTCTGTAGATATACTTTGGTATTGATCAATTGCATAAACTCTACCAGCAACTACATATTTGTCGTTTTGAATTTCTAATAAAGCATTAACGATTGGATACTTACAACTTGAACTGCGATTTATTAACTCATTTAAAAATTTAAACTCATCTAATCCATCAATTATAAACAGTGCAGGATGATTACTAATTTTGAAATCATTTACAATATCTTTGTAGAAAACATTTAGTAATTCATTAATATTAGAAATATTTGGATATTGATTAAGCCTTCTGCATTCCAAATAAAATACAAGTTCAACATTTTTCCAAATTAAATCATTTGCCCAATCAAGCAAACATTTTCGAAGCAACCATGTTTTTCCAATACCAGCTATTCCAGATATTAATATTACAGACTTTACTTTCATAAAAATTTCATTATATGGAATAGGTTTATAGTTCATTTGCTTTACAAGAAAATTTTTTCGTTCAAAATTAAAAACAATATCCATTTGAGCATTAACTGCATCAACAATACATAGATCAACAAAATTATCCATCAGATCAACATTTGCAGGTACTTTCAACGGTGGTTGAACTTCATTTATTTTCCCATAGTTTTCACGATAATAATTTTTCATCATCATCATCATCATCATCATCATCATCATCATCATCATCATCATCATCATCATCATCATCATCATCATCATCATCATCATCATCATCATCATCATCATCATCATCATCATCATCATCATCACTTCTTAAATATTTTAGTGTGCATAGGTCTCATAGTTTTGAATTCAGAAACTATACATAACAAATTTTACATTTTAATTCTGAAATTTGTATTTACAATTAATTTGAATTCTTAACCAAGTGTTTATTTAGATTTTTGTTTTATTATTTTGAGTAAAGACTTCTTATTACATTTTGCGATGAGTTCTGTTTAAGCAAGAAGCAATAAAAGGGCTGGATGGCCAAATTACATTTCTAATGTCAAAACACTACCAAAAAAAAGCAACATGATAATAAAATCAATCCAAAAAAAATCAAAACACTTTATGTTACATTGTTATATCCGAGAGAGTAAGTACATTGTGTGATAATTATTCTAGTAAAATAATTGAGTAAAAAATACTTGTGGTTTTTTGGATTCTTTTTTAAATAACTTTTTTTTCTATATACCTCTTATCACTCATTATTACACCAACCATATGTTTGAATGTTGTTATTTTATTTATTATTACAACAACCATATGTTTGAATGTTGTTATTTTATTTATTATTACAACAACCATAAGTTTGAATGTTGTTATTTTATTTATTATTACAACAACCATATGTTTGAATGTTGTTATTTTATTTATTATTACAACAACCATATGTTTGAATGTTGTTATTTTATTCATTATTACACCAACCATATGTTTGAATGTTGTGATTTTATTCATTATTACACCAACCATATGTTTGAATGTTGTGATTTTATTATTTATTACACCAACCATATGTTTGAATGTTGTGGTTTTATTACTTATTACACTAACCATATGTTTGAATGTTGTGATTTTATTCATTATTACACTAACCATATGTTTGAATGTTGTGATTTTATTACTTATTACACTAACCATATGTTTGAATGTTGTGATTTTAATAATTATTACACTAACCATATGTTTGAATGTTGTGATTTTATTATTTATTTCACCAACCATATGTTTGAATGTTGTGATTTTATTCATTATTACACTAATCATATGTTTGAATGTTATGATTTTAGAGAATTTTAAAGAAAAATAGTCAACCGTAAATAAAAAATTTATATACCCTTTCTCATAATTATTGTTAATTTCAAACTATAATTACCTTTCTTAACACAAAACTTGTTATCAGTATCTGGTGGATTTGAAGGAACTAATAGAAAAAAAAAAGTTATGAATTCTAACTAACTTATTAAACATTAATAAAATTATTAATTCTGAAAAACTTTTCTTTTAAATTTATTTATTATTATAATTATCTTCTTATATAATTTATTCAAAAGGTTTTAATCCTGTTTAAAGGAAAAGTAAAGGAATCTCATACTCAAAGTATTGAGATTTCTTAACATTAAAAATACCTAATTACCAATTTTTGCCTTTTTAAAAGTTAAAAAAATTTGTTGTTGAAAAAAAACTGATAGAATAAGGTAAGGTGGGGTTATTTAGACATGTGGGTAACAAGGACATGTATTTGATTAAAGGTTTTTATTAATGTTTAAATTAATTTAACAAATGTTGAAGCCAGATGTTTATTTAAAAGATGTTAAATGAACAAATATAACTATTTTTATCCACATAATAGTAAGTGTAAACAACAACACAATACGGAGGGCATAAGTTAAACTTATTTCTAGTTTTATTGTTGTCGAAAAACTTTAGTCTGAAGATAAGTAAAACCATACATAATATCATTTTTACATGTGTTTTTATGATGTTGTTTCAAAATACTAAGCATTTTAAATTTTCTTGTTGCATTTTTATTTCAAATCTATATTTTAGTTTTGAGATAACATTGACAGAAATGCTTAAGTCATCCCATTGACAGAAATGCTTAAGCAAAAGTTAGCGGAATGTCTTACATCTGATGAATCTTTCACAGTTACATGAAATGGAATCAAACAAACTCTAAATTAAAATGTTCTTAAAAAAAAGAGAAATGTACCAAAACATCAAATGTCAACAGATCTAAAAACTGACACTTGCAAAAAGTTAAAATCCACACCAAACAATGTTGCTTAGTGTTGATAAGAACAAAACATCAAAACCTGCAAATGTAAAAAATTATCTTGTTGTTTCTGAAACTAAATCAAACAGTAAAAAATTTGTAACGAAGAAACCCAATAGTTACAGCACTGCAGGATTTTGTCGAAATTAGATATCAAGTCATATTATGTTGAACTTAATAGTTTAACAATTCTTGGAGAAGAAATTTTTAATCATAAATTAAATTTTTTATATTTTTTAAGTAGTGATTAGAACTGAAGCTAATTGATGTCTTTCAAAAAATAATACAACATTATACTTTCATTGCAGTTTTACAACATTTTAATGCTTTTCATTGCAGTTTTACAACATTTTAATGCATTTAAATGAAAATGTAGGTTGGTGATATATATTAAAAATGTTTTCTCTACTTTCTTTGTCAATATTTCAATGATAATCTTACCCCTTATGATCTATTAATAATATTAGTTAAGTGATTAAATTCTTCATCAGTTTCTGGCAGCATTATCATTGGTAAACACATAGAAATATTGCATACCAATTTTAGTCACAGCTGAAAATAATATATTTTCTAAAGATGTGTCAATGTTACCTCACACTTACCCTTTACCTTACACTTGAATTCTTGTATTCCAGTAGAACACATCTAGAATTAATTATAAAAATATTTTTTTAATTTAGAAACATATTTTTTAATCTAGTTATGAGTTAAATTTACCATAGAAGCTTGACAGGACAATGGTTTTAACTTTTGAAATAACTTTCAATTGATACCTTTTATTTGATTTGAATTCATAAAAAGAAGATAAAATATGATGTCATAAATGATTATATATGATGTTATAGTTGATATCATTTTGAAAAGAGATCTTTAAGTTGTCTATTTTTGAAATATATGTAGTTTAACATTATAAGTCTTTAAAATATATTTCTTTCTGTCTATAAGAACTAACTGATTTGATTTAAACTGATATTGGTCAGATTAGCTGACCCCAAGTTTAAAACCCAAGTTTATTTTCTCCCAACAACAAATATATATCATTAAAAATAATAGTAATCAAAATTCCTATTTTTGATTTATTTCTTCTGTTGGCTTGCGTTGTAGCATGATCTACCCTAAAACCAAAATCTTTGCAAAAAAGTTATAATGAACTAAACCCATTTGGTCCTTTGATGCCTCGCACTATTTTATTTTTTTGTACTTAGTAGTTGTAGTGTTTTCAGTAAATGGTTGAATTGTTCAACTCCTGTAAATATTCTGCATAGTTCTCCAAACTTAGATAGTGTCCAATGTCTCAACCATTTTTACAATCGTAAGTAGAATTGCAAACTCTTTTAACTCAAAAAATTGTCAAATAATTTATAATTAGTAGGCTGCATTCAACCTCCAATATTGCAATCCAGTATTTCACAACTTCATCTCTTAAATCCGCTGTGTCTTGAAAAACCTTTTTAATAAACTTCTCAAAGACTTTTAATATTAAAAGTTTTTTTTAAATCGTGAGAAAAATATATATATATATATATACTTGCTGAATTATATATGCATACACACACACACACACACACACACACACACACACACACACACACACACACACACACACACACACACACACACACACCAACATCCATAATTATTTGAATGGTTGTACTTTTTGAAATAAGATATCAAAGCTTTACTTACTATTGGGAGAGAAAATAAAGCAAAGTCTAACAGAATTATATGTTATCTTCCTATTTATTAGGTTTACAAAAAAATCAATATTAGGTCCCAATAGATTAGTTGATAATTTACTTGCTTTTTAATCACCTTTAGCGACAATAACAACATACATATTCTTGAACAATAACAACTAATCCAATTTGTCAAAGTCAATTGTATGCCACTTAATAATAAGTTTTTTCCACATCTTATGCATCATTAGACATTAGTTTTTGACATTACTTTTAATTCCTCCCATAAAAATCCAATTGGAGAGAGATTTTGTGATTAGGGAGGCTAAATCATTTTATTCAAAATTTGATTGTTTTCGAACTCAGTCAAATAACACATACAATTTTTTGAAAAAAATGTTTTAGATTTAAGTCGTTTTCTTCTGAATAAATAAATAGCTTCCCATTAACCTATCTTTCTGAAGGTGAAGCATGATATTTTAGGTGTACAAATAAACTAATGTCAGTACTTCCTCTATTTTTACAGTCACTAGTGGCATTCCAGCCAAAACAGCCTCACACATTAACATTAAATCCACCATGTTTTACAGTCAATCATGTTTTACAGTCAAATCATTCTATTTTATCATACATTAAACAATTTTTTTCTCCAGACAAACAATCTTATATTGAAACCAAAAATTTAAAACTTCGACACGTCGGTCCATTTTTACAATTATTAATGGTCCTTATTTTTTTTTTTTTTTTTTGCAGTTTTGCACACTTTAGCATATTTATTATTCTTATGATATTTATCAAAGCATTTTAATCAAAATACTTTTAAATTATCAAATACCCAGCTAATACTGGATGTACGTATAATGTATGTTCAGTTTATGTCCTGAAAATCCTAGACCTTCTTGAAACTAAATTTTTTTTTTTGATCAGCGTGGAACGTTCATAAGACGTCTGAATTATATTCAGAAGTGTGCCTTATTATAAAGAAATACAGATCAAACAAATATGTAAACTAAAATTAAAATCACGATTTATTTGTGTTGAGTTTTTTATTTACTCTAACCCTGTTGGAGTTACGGTAAAAAATATAAGTGTTAACTTTGTAAACAAGAAAAATGTTAAGAAAAAATGCCAGAACTTTTGAAAATTCACATTTCACAAATTAAAAATTGGAATGTGTTAGTACACTATACACAAACTAAACATCTTTACTTAAAACTTTAAATATGTCTGCACATAATTTTAACAACAAAAATTCAGTTTTTAATAAAACTTTTAATAAAACTTATTTTAAAACCAAGCTGCATCCATTGTTTATTTACAACATTCATGTTGTTGAAAAATTTCCTCTGATTGCAGATTTTTTTGCTCTCAAAAAATCGAAAATCTTTCTTAGTACATTGAAAACCAAGGATAACTTCAGTTATGCTTATCATGTATTTTCTTTTTTCTTATGAATTTTTAACAAGTTTTTTTTTTATATAGATTGTATTTTTAAAATTCTCTCCATATAATTTTATGTATATATATATATATTTTTTTTTGTTGATACAACCCCTTCTCTTAAAACTATAGCTCTGAAACACAAACTCAAGAAACTCAAAAAAGACCACTGCACAAATAATTATATTGAGCAAAGTATTACTAGTGATACGGTTGGGTCTTGGTCCAAATTTAAAAAAAAATCAAGGATAACATCTGGCATTACAACACTGTAATACAATTTATACTTACAACAAAAAACCGTTTAAATAACTTAAATCAGTCACTTTTTTTTACCTTTTTACATTTTAAACTTTAACTTTACTTTTAAAGCAAAAGAATATTAAAACTTTATAGCTACAAATCATACAAATTTTGGAATAAACTAAATGTAAAGTAATTGAAAGAAACATAATTACCTTTGTTGGCAGAAAATCTTGAAGTTATTTCTGGTGAACCTGGAGTTTCTAAATGATTTAATTTAAAAGTTTCAAAACAAATAATTTTTGTGAGCACAAAAGAACACAAAACTTACAAAAGAATAAAAGTAAAAAACAATGTTCTATTACAAGCAATAACAATCTTCTATTACAGGCAATAATAATCTTCTATTACAAGCAATAAAAACCTTCTATTACAAGCAATAACAATCTTCTATTACAAGCAATAACAACTTTCATTTAAAGAACATTAAAACTTTATTAACAAACCGACTTCAAAAAAGCTACGCTATTTTTTTAACAATATTTTGTAGTACCACTTATGACGTAGTGAAACTTTTTCAACAAATCAAATTTTTTTATTTATTCATAAGTAAATAATATTAATGTTAGTTTACTCCTAACACTTAAATATTCTATTTATAACATTGATGTTTATAAGATTTGATAAGGTTTTTTAAAGTTATACTTACTAATGTTACATAAAAATTAAGTCTTTACTTTGAACAAAATTGAAACCTACATAATCTAAATGCAAAGGAGGAAGCTAAATGTTTTAGATAAAGATAAAAATGATAAGTTCTGATTTTATTTAATGCTATTTTTTTCAAACGTAAGATACTGTCTCAAAGTAACAACCTGATAAAAATCAAACTAATACCAACATTCAGCATCATGTCACAGGTAGTGACACCAATCCTGATTTCAACCTAGGATTGAGAGTAGAATGTCATTGCCTACAATACAATAATTTCAAAAATAGATATGACTGTAGCAGATCTAAATTTAGAAAAACAACAATTCAGAAACTTCTTTGCAATCATTTTTAATTTTTACCTAACACAACCAAGTAAAAGTAAAACTGATCTACTATTAAAATGAACATCAGGTATTTTTTTTAGAAACAAAAATTTCAGAAAGAATTGTATATTGTAAATATTGTAAAGAATTGAAAACTCAGTTTTGCAAAAGTAACAGAAACAAAATTCTTAAAGCACAGGCATCAAAGAATAGAGTAACATGAAAGCAGAAATTATCTAAAAACATTCATAGTATGTTGTTTCTTTGAGAAAATAAAATTTTACCATAAAAGTTACTTACAATTTCATGAAAAAAAAAAGTGCTGGAGAGAGAGTAGTTAAAATTTTAAAATTAATCAGTAAATGTTTTAGCTATTGGTCAAAAAATGCTGCTGCTAATTAAACAATACAATTGATTATGGAAAAATCTCAGATACATTAATTATTTTGTCTAAATTTGACTCAATATTTATTTAGGAATACTTAACTTGTCTAAATTTGACTGAATAAATAATATATATAATAAAATAGATTGATGCACTATTGAATAAAATATATTGATGCACTTATAATGCATATAACTTGGTAAATAAAGGGAGAGAAAATTCGATTACTCTTATTACAAAAAAAAACATAAATGTATATTATTGCAATGAAAAATAATTTAAAGAAAACTATTTTAATAGAAATTGCATCCGATGGTATGTGCTTTATTAAATACAATAATTATAAGATGTCACATAAAAAGGTCATGAGTGACTGATATGCATTGCAAACTGCACATTTTCAACTGGTAAATGTATGTTTGAAGTATTTAAAGAGAAACTCAGTGAAAGTAAAAGTATTAAGAATTACACCAGTAATTTTGCCTATATCTGGTGCAACATATACTTGTTGCAACTTTTTTAAATAATACCACTTAAAGAACAACCTCTTTAATTTCTGCACATTGCAATAATTAGTACCATTGTAAAAATTAGTGATGAAACTCAATCTTTACTAAATAATTAAATATATTTACCTGGGGTAATAATAAGTTAATAATAGGGTAATAAAAAAAGTATTGAATCTACTATTGTAAAAAACCATCAGCAGTATTATTAAATAAACTCATTAATTATTTGATTTAAATTGTTAAACTTTGAGTGCTAGTATATTAGTATTTTACATAATAAAACATTATCTAACATCATCCTTAAAAATAATTGTGAAAAATGTTTACTATATCACATAAATCCCTTTTTATGAATAAATTGAAGAAAAGACGCGAAGGGTTAAACTTAGCTTATTAACACGTTCGCTGCCAAAAACGAGTATACTTGTAGTAAGTTGGCGTCATTTATTTTCCAACTACAAGTATACTCATAGTTAGCGGGACTTTGATATTTGCCAACTACGAGAATACGTAGTTATACTAACTTATTTCAAATAATATTTTTCATGACTGGCTTTGTCTATTCTCTTTTTTTTTTCTTTTTCTTAGCTTCACATTTGATTTTAAAAAATATTACATTCAAGTTTTTATTTTGAAAATCCAATGAAACCTAAATTAAATGCCGATAAAGACAGAAATAGCTTAAAACAGATAAAAGTAAAATATTGATAATGCTTTAATTTTATTTCATGAAAATTAAAGTGTAAACCTATTCTTTTGAATGATACATTCTGAAAGATTCGCCAATACATAACGGAGGTCTATTTTTACAAAAGGCACATTCATATTGTGTTTCTTTACTTTTTATTTTAGAGCTGACTCAACATGGTTTTGTTGGGAATTTTTTCTTTTCATTAGGTGGTATTGAAGACAAGTAGTGGAAGCTATTATTGGTGATTCGAGGCACAATTTCATTCAAACGTTCACCCAATAAATCCGTAACAATTAATTCTCTAAACTTAAGGAAATTTTTTTATCTAGTCTATATTTGCTGTATAGACAGTAAGCATTAAACAAAAAAGTATCAAAGAGATGAAGTGGTACCTTTTATACCATCTAATTGCCTTTCTTAGGCAATCACAATACGATACCATTTGTTCTGCCTTATCTACTCCTGACATACATTGATTGTAATCTTTAATAATATTGGGTTTCATTTTCTTCTCTCCTCTCCTGTTTTGCACTTTAATCATTTGCAACAAATGCAAGTTGCTAATCATTAGCATGTCTCTTTTGTCTTTCCATTTAGCAACCACTACACCCTCTCTGCTTCTGCTTATAATGTCTCCCTGTTTCAGTTTTGCTTTTGTACATTCTTTTGGATTTGACTTTTGGTCAGTTCTTAATGTATCACAAATGTATGTTTTTTGATTTATCACGTGCTTTGTTAACTCAAAGGAATCGTACAAGTTATCGGTGTACAGGTGATAAACTTTTCCCAGAAATTTTTCCATTAAGTCTAAAACAATAGCTCCCATTTGATCCAACAAATGTTTAGCAAGAGTTGTCTCGATAGAGTAGATTTTTAGTACAATACCATCTGATTTGCAAAGGTCATAGAACTTGATACCATACTTATGTCTTTTATTTTTCACATACTGCCTGAATACAAGATGTCCAAAGCATCATTGACTCATCGATTGATATATTTTTATTAGGACAGTAGATGTTGTCCATTGTATTAATTAAGTGATCGAGAAGTCCAATAGTTTTACACAAGCGTCCACTACCTGAATCTGCATTGTTAATAAAATGCCAAAACTGTAACATTAGTTGGAATGTATTTTGTGGCATTATTCTAGACAATAAGGGAACTCTATAGAGACTGTTCTTAGACCAATAGTGTTCTAAAGGTGGCATTTTGACACACCCCATATGAAGAAGAACTCCAAGAAACTGCCGCATATGTTCTGAATTTATTGATTTCCAATCTTTAAAATGTGAGCTTTGTCTGAGGGGACGCTGCTTATTTATTTCTTGCGTTGCGTAGCGATTAGTTTTAACTACCATAGTATTTATAAGCTCTTCTGTAACAAAAAGTCTAAAGAAATCTAATGGTTTCTTGCTCTCCATGTTTATCTTCAAACCAGGATTGGCAGTAAATTGAATTTGTTTTACAATATTCGGCTCATCTTTCCATTGGTTTTAATTTCTAGATGGATTTGTTTCAAAAGTTGTTTTGTCAGGCAAAATATTACTTATAAGATCTAACTGTTGAGCTTTGTTTTGATTTTGTCTATAAACAAGACCACCTGTTGTTCTAGCTCTTTTCGGCGGCATTAAAAAATCTTCTGCAGTGGCTGCTAGATGAACATCTGTAAACTGATTGCCATCACTTTCTTCAGTGTTATTATCTTCAGAACTTGATTCTGATACAGTCAAGCTCAAAGACGTAGTAGTATAAGAAAAAATGAATCCGATTCTTTAATATCATCATCTTCACTATCCTCACAATCTTCGATAATCATATGTGCTGATCCAATTGTGAAATATCTGTGTTGAGCTAATATGAGATAGATAAATTTATAAATTATCTATTTATAAAAAAAGAAATTACTTATCTATTAAACACATTAAGTATACTGTGTAAAAAAATTCAAAGTGCACACTAAAATGTTTTTTAATATATTAAAAAACATTTTGTAAACGTTGTGTAAATCAAATTTTTTCACATTTTTAATAACATGCAGCATAATGTAGTTATCAAATATATTTTAACTTCTAGTATAAAAAACACAAAAATTTAGAATTACGAAAACAAAATATAAATTACCTTTTTTACTCATGATAACTCCCAATGTGCATGTGCAAGAAAATTGAAACACTATTTATAATAATATTGCATCAAATAAGCTACATTACTATACCTTTTCAAGATGTTGAACTGAGAACTTAAAAGTCGTTATTAAGAAAAGTAAAATTCAATTGAGAAATACAACATGTAATTTAGAAGTCACAATATGTAATTAAGAAACACAAAATGTAATTAAGAAATTTTAAAATGTAATTGAGAAACCCAACATATAAATGAGAAATCGCAATATGTAATTGGAAAAACAAAAGTTCTAATTAAGAAATCGTAATATGGAAATGAGAATACATTATTTGTAATTGCAAATTCACAATGTAAGCTTAAAGGTCATTATAAAAAATCTTCTTGTACATGCATTTTAATAACTTAATAATATTAAATTTAGCATTTGTATGCACCAGCAATACAGTAATACAGTAATGGAATTGAAAGGTCATTGTGTTATTTGTCAATACACTATAAACAGAAAGTCTGTTATTAAATTGCATCCGTGCATTTATTTAACTAAATTTGTTTACATCCACTTTTGGAACAACCCGAACCACCTTGTCCAATTTGTAGACATAAATACATACAACCAAATAAGTTGAAAGAAAACATGTTTTATCTTCATCGAATGAGTTATTGAATGTGCTGAGTGAAATGACGACCCAATCATCACTTTGCGACTCTGGCGCAAATTTTAGGTGTCAAATATAAGACAGCATACAATTGGGTCCTTCGCGGAAATTTAAATTTCCTTGGAAGATATGGAGTTACTGCCAACCACAAATCCCTTTTTCATCACTTTTTTATTTTATTGATAATATATTGTAATTTATTGAAAACCAACCCATATGGCCACCTTGGCAAAATTAGGATCAAACTTAATAATACAAGGTAAACTAAAGCAACAAAATTAAAAATACTAACAACTTCTTTCTGATAATCTATATTATAAACATTTCTCAATTACAACTTTCATGTTCTAAATTACATCTTTCTTAATTAATTCTTTCATGTTCTAAATTACATCTTACGTTTTTCAATTACAACTTTCAAGTTCTCAATTACATCTTGAAAAGGTGTAGTCACCGCAATGAGTTATACTCATTACGGTGTTATGAGTAAACTCGTACTTCAGCACTGGAGAAAAAAATTTCTTTTCTATTGCCAAAGTACGAGTATAATCGTATTGCTTATTTTTTATCAGTTATATTCAGAATAAAAAATACTATAGAATTATTTTGGATTAAAAATATTTTATTTATTGAAATGTTGATAACTAGCCTTGGCAATGAGAATGAAACCGCGAAAAACAGCCTCGGCAAAAATTAATCATTGCTGACATTATGGCTCGGCAAAGAAACAAAGCATAGTTTAAAATAGCTCGGCAGCAAAAGTGTTAAGCAATTAAAATATTTTCACAATGATAAAAAATGATTTGAAAAATTTACTTTTTTAAAAAGTTTAAAAAAAAAATCTATCTTTGAAAAAATCAATTGTATCTATTATCAAATATTTTAAAAAAATTATGTGATTTAAATATATAAATTTATCTAACAAAGATCTCTAAAAAAAAAGAAATTGTCATTAGACTAATTAAAGTTTTGTTTTTTTAAATTAAAATTATAAGTTTTAAATACCTTTTATAATTAAATTATAAATGATATCTAAAAAAGAAAAAAAATTTCTTTTTTAGATATCTTTTATAATAACTTATTTTATAACAAGAAAAAAAAAAGAAATTGTTATTAGACTAATTAAAGTTTTTTCTTTTTTAATTATTTGTTTTTTTCAATTCCAAGTTATCAAAAAAAAAAGGTATTTAAAATAGGTGATTTTAACGCATGACAATTATTTTAAATGACGAAAAAATATAAATTTAAAAAATATAAATCCAATTCCTGGATTATTTATTGTTCAGTTAACATTAGAAAATACTTTTCAACAAAATATATTGTTTTAGGAAAAAAACTGTCGAGTGATTAAAATTATCCATTAACTTGTATCACATTGTCAATAATTATCCAAATGGTGATTTTACCATATATGCATTTTTAAAACTACCTCAATAAAATAAATTACTCCAAAACAAGTTCATTTTACTAGTTAAGAAAAAACATATTTTGTAAATGTATATCTTACAAAACATCTATTTTGTTTCAATTTTTTTTTTTTTAAATATTAAATAATTAAATTTACTTTTTTCAGTATAATTTAATATAAATTAATTTCTTTTTTTTCTCAACATTTGTATTATTTGTGTTATGTTTTTTTTTCATTATAATTTAAAATTGATGCTTCGCAAATAAATGATTTTTTACTTTTAAAAAGTTATTAGCAATCAAAAAATATTACTTGTTGCAAAGAAAAAAAATCAAGAAAATTACTGTACCAGCACTTTTTTTGTGTGACAGATTTAAGGTTTCAAGTATCATTTATTAAAAAATACATACTGTTGCGGTTTTATAAGGCATTAAGGCAAAAAAGGAAAACATACGCTTTATAAATATTTTTGATGCAAGTTATAACATGTTTACAAGGAATTTAATTTTTTGTAAAAAATGGAAAAAAAAGGAAGAAAAACCAAGAAAAAAAAACTAATTTTTTCTAATTTAAATAACTTTTTTAATCAAAATTCTTTCTTAATTATAAGAAAACTTCAATTTTTCTTTTTTCACTTTTTTTGATATCGCACAATCTGTTATTTATATAAAGCTAATGTAACTATTATAAAATATTACTTTTCTAAACTGTTATTTTTTTCAAAATAAAACTAATAAATATATAAGTGAAATCATTGCATAAGCTATATTGCTTTAAGCGTAAATTTAACCTAAAAAATTAATTAATAGAGTTATATCTATAAAAGAAATTGTAAAAAAAATAAACTCTTAATAAGATGTTGTTTAAAGTAGATAGTAATAATTAATGTTTTTTTATTTTTTTGATTAACTGAAAAAACATGTTATAAAACCATTATAATAAACAAACAAACAAAATTTAAAATATCAAAAATGGCACAAATATAAAAAAAATGTAACATATACTATTTTTTTGTCATTAATTTTTTTGTTATGTTTTTTTTATTTATTTTTTAAATTGGGTAATTATTTCTGTTATTGTTTGTTATGAGAAATAGCCTGAATAAGTATTATTATGATAAATAAAAAATTTTTTATTAAGTTTATTTTATGATTTTTTTTTTTGTACATGTCTATAACATCTATTTTGTTAACATTTTTGATGGAAAAATTAGGTTAATAAAAATAAAATTTTCTTTGTTATTTCTTAAGTTATTATATTTGTAAATAGCATAAATATCAAATGTAATTGTTATGCAAACTTTTTTACGTAATCGCCATTCAAACTTTGTAAGTGGTTTTTATAATGCTAATTACTTCTTATATGTTACGCTTTCTTTAAATATTAAAAAATCATAAAACTGCTTATGTAAAATGGCTTACAGCTTAATTAAATGGCGTGCCAGTTTATGCTTTAAAACAAGGCCTGCATATGAATATATGGTAAAATACCACACAAATAGGTCTCTTTAGAAAATCCTGCATGGATTTTTAGAAGCCGCTCTACTGCTTATTATTGACAATTTTCACGTAGTAGAAAAACAATTTTATTAACAAACAAACATTTATGCCATGAAAAAGATGAAATGGGTAAAAAATGAAAAAAGATAAATTGTGTCAATCATTCATGAACATTTTGGTGAAACATTGTGTCTACAATGTTCACTGTCTTCTGCATATCACTAATGAAGTTGAATATTTTAAAAGTAGTTTGGACTAGATTTCTTGCTTCTAGTTAGAACTTTTTGCAATTAGTTGCAATTGTAGAGCAAGATTATTGACAAAAACTACATTTAAAAAAATTTTTTTTTTATGACAAAAAAAAAATTGTAAATTAAATTTTTTAGTATGTAAAAAAAACTATACTAAGTGACCAATTACTTTGTGATGTCTAAACAAAAAATTATTTAAAATTCACAATTAACATCTGAAAAGACCAAAAAAACCCTCTCATGGAATGCATATTATATAGAGCTACAAATAAATAAATTTAGAGATCTTGTAAAACCTTTTAATTTTGTCTTAGAACAAATATTTGTGATTTTAATAGCCAGCATAATAATAATAATAATAACCTACTAAATCCTAATAACCTAATAAATCTGAAAAGCAATTAATAGCTTCTATTTGCTTAGAAACATTCCTATTATTAATAATATTAAAGAGATAAAAAATATTGAAAATCTTTAATTACATTTGCATTATGTTTAACTTCTTTATCTAATCTATTTAGAGAATTTAAATCTAAAGAAGTTATAGTCAATATCTAAAGTTTATGCAATTTCAAATTTTTGTTGAAATTGTAATAACTTCCTAGACTAATCCATGGATGGACTTTTTACTTTAATTTCTCCTATAAGTGTGTCTGTGTTATTCGCTTTATGTTTAACTTCATTATATAATTTATTAAAGGAATCTCAGGTCGTGTGACGAAGCAGGAGCAATTGCTCCGCACAAGTGAAACTTGCCCATAAATGGTTTTTAGGGCGCAACAAATAGCGCTCGCTAATTTCGTTAAAAATTAAAAAGTAAAAAATTATGCTTGTCTGAAGAACCTGCAAGGGAGAAAATTATAAGTTGTACCCTGGTGAAGTCGAACCATTTCCTAACTCGCACAGTTTTTTTAGGTCCATTTGACAAAAAAAACTTCACTTAACTACTTTGAATTGCATAAAAGTCTATGAGATAAAATATCAAAACTTGCCACATTTCAATAAAAATTCCAAAATTTGAATGCTTAATAATTAAATATCTAGTGCAATACTTTATTTATAATAATTTATTAAACTATAACTTCATTAATAGCTTCGATTTTGTACAGGTTCGATAACGTTTTATTTATTAATAAATTTTACATTTAAAATTTAAAAACATAAAATAAAATTCAAAATGCTAGAATATCAAATACTTTTGTGTCTTATATAATTTAACAAACTAAATATTTTAACTGATATCTTCAAATCAGTCAAGCTTATAATAAAGTCTATTTATTAAAAAAGTTGAAGTTAAAACAGAAAAATTCAAATTATAAATCTTTACAGAGTTCGAGTTAATCATATTATACTGTTTATTAATATTCTTTATATGTATTGTTTATTGAAACTTTAGGAAGCGTGCTCACAAACAACAAAAGAAAAAATGTAACATCATTAGTTTCACGCCTTCATGATCTGGTTTTTATTGGTGTAACAATTTTTAGTATATTTGTAGAAATACAAATATACGTCATCATATTTGTATAAAAGTTATTTATATACATTATATTTGTAAGAGTGTGTATACGTATATATATATATATATATTTTTTTTTTTTACAAATATAATGTATAAATTACTTTCTGTTTTTTTTTGAAATTTATGTTATTAAATTATAAATTGATAGAATTTTGAAAAGTTTTAAACTGCAAATTCGGAAAATCGGACAAGAAAACTAAGTTTATAAAATCATGTGTTAAACCTTTTTAATGACAGAGTTACTTAATTATAAGTAATAACTTTATTATTAAGTTAAATACAAAACTATAAATATTTTTTTTAATAACAGATGGATACTTTTTTAATAACAGTTTAAATGTAAAAACTTGATTTTAAATAAATTTAAATTTTCAAGAAAAACTACAAAATAATTAAAACTACATGATATTTCGTTGTTATTATTTATTATTAACACCGCATTAAAATATTTCTTCCGGTAGATAGACTAATTTAATAACGAAAAAACCAAAGCTTTTTTATCTGATTACCCCGGACTTCACATGAAAGAAAATTTAATCAAAAAGTGTCCTACCCTTTTCCATCCTAGTCTTACAAAAGTATTCTCCAGAATACTTTTTACTGGAAGAGAATGATGATTATGATGATGCTTATAGAGTAAGATAGCAATTAGCAGACATCTCGAAAAATTGCAAATTAAACAAATCAGGAAAACAACATCATAGGGAGTGAATTCCAAAGAACTATTAACTAATTACTTATTAATAATATTTAATAAGTATTGGATTATATAACTTATATTTGTTATTTATCTTTGAAAAGCTTCAAATATACCTTTAAAAAGCTATTAATAGTATTTGTATTTTTGTTATTATAATATAATATGTATAATATAATATGCAATGTCTTTTTGTCATCGTATTAGTAGATATTTAAATCTTCTATTATTCTTTTTTTAAACTTTCTTTTGAAGTCATTAAACGGAATGCGGCAGTCATGATCATTTAATAAATACATAGATTTCATTTATTAAATACATAGAAGGGCTGTTAAAAAAAAAAGTACCTTAGTTTTATTTCTTTGGAGTACATAAAAATTGTAGCATATTTATAAATACAAAATTTCTTATTAATCTAATTATTACTACTAATTATTACTTATTACTGTTTGAGGAAAAAACTAGACTAACAAGAATTTTAAGAGCACTTAGAAACAGTCACAGTAAAAGGATGAGACTTGATTGAATGACGAGTAACACAAGAAAGTATTTTACTATATGGAACAAGAGACACTAGCTCTTAAGAGTAGTGCCTAATATAGTATTTATAAAAAAGAGAAAGAGAAGCAACATTAGGGCAATGTGATAATGGTTGGATGTTGGCTGCAAGAACAGGCCCAACTATTTTTACAATGCATTTTTGCACCTTGTCTAAAAGAGAATGGGCATCATTGGAAGATCCTCCCTCGATATGGCAACAGTATTCCATACAAGAATAGATTTAAGATTTATAGAGAAAAAGAAAAGAATCCGGAATAAGTATGTGGCAAGCACAATAAAGAGATACAACCTAAGCAGATGCTAGTTTTGCAAACAATTTGATATATGGTTTCCAAAAAATACGAAGTAGAGTAAATAACTTATCAAGTACAAGACCTACATTATTGCAAAAACAATTAATTGAAATTTTTTTTATGTGAGTTAAAATTCACCAGCCACTGAGAGTCCCATGTTGTAGCAGAAGTGAGTTCCTTCTTACGTTCAAATACCCTCTCCTTAGTGATCAGAGTGTGTTGGCTTTTTATTAAGACAAGAATAAATGGTTGTATCATCAGCGAACAATGCCACCTTAGATGTGAGAATTTCTGGGAGGTCATTAATCTAAATTAAAGAGTATAAGGCCAAGAACTGAACCTTAAAGAATCCATGAAATTACAAGATATGAAGACGAGTACATCGAGGACAACTTTTATACTATGATTGGTAAGAAAGGTTTTATTATACCTAAAGATGTTACCTGATACCTGACCGTAAGAAGAAAGCTTATGTATGCCAAACTTTATCAAAGCTTGGGAATTGTCAAAAGTGATCCTTAACCACTCCACATCTATCTAATGCACGATAAAACCTATTGAGAGATGATTATTGAGAGATTAAGTGTTTGTTAATTAAAAACTCAAAAACTTTTCTTATGATAGGAAGAAGACTAATGGGACAGTAGTTAGACAAGTCAGATCACTCTCCAAAATTTATGAAAATAAGGATAACAGATGCCATTTTCCAGCAGGCTGGAAAACAAGACTCTGATAAGCACATAACTGGCTTGTGGTCCAGACAATATATCTATTATAGACTCTGCAAGACTAACAGGTATGTTGTCTGGACCACAAGCTGTAGAAGAGTCTAAGCATGAAATCAAGATACAGACGCTGAAGTGATACGAATGTCAAGCAATTTATCAGCCTGTTTATTGACTATATCAGGTAGAACCCGACTAGTGAAATCAATAAATAATATTGATGAGAAGTTCTTAGCAAACAAATCAACTTTATCTTTGGGGGAGATGACAAAATCTAAACCATTCAAGAGTGGTGAAATAACAGATTTGCCCTTATTACAAATATGGGTAAAGAAAGTGGGCTTTGGTGTTAGACAAAAACATTTTACAATGGTTTTTAGCAATAGCAAACAGAACTCTGTTTTCTGGAGAGCAGTTTTGCTGATAAATATTAAAGTAATGGTTACAATTGGAAATTGCAGCAGCACAAAGAGAGGAGAAGAGTGGGGCTTAATTTGGAATCGTCAAGAGGAAATAAAAAATTCCATGCCAACCTGAATCCAAGAAACAATGTAAGCAGGAAGACGACAGATTTCTACCTATCACAAAGAAAATCACGGAAAGAGTCTCAGTCTGCTTTAAGGAATGAGGTAGAATGATGTGGGGATTCTGATGATCATATCAAACCATGATCAGAAGCATCTAAGGGTGAATGTGGAGAGACTGAGCACTGACTAGGATCAGAAACAAGAATAAGTTGAGTAGAGAAGGTAAATGATTCGGATTGCCTGGAAAATGAGTTGGAAAGTTGACTATTTGTGTTAGAGATTAAGAAAGGCAAAAGTTGTGGGCCTTAACAACTGCAGAGTCACTGACACTAGAGTCAAGTCATTCAGTGTGAAGCATTAAAGTCAGCAACAACAACAATAATGGCTAAAGAAAAATGAGAAAGAGTTTGGTCAGTTTGATCAGTAATAATATTGAAAAGAGTGCAGCCTTGAGATAAAGGAGAGCAATATATAGAACAAAGAAAAAGCTGATAGAGTGAAGTGATGGTAAGTGAAAACAAATAAAAGAATAGTCTGTGGACTTAAACCTACTTTTCCAACAAATGGGTGAACCATACAAATACAGATGCCCAGGCCAAACTTGTGACTATTGGAATCTTTACAAATTAAATGAAGATAACCATCAACACTAAGATCACAAAATAAGACACCTGAACTTAAATTAGTCTTTTGAAGTGTAAATAGGTCTGTTGAACTTTGCAAGAGATAAGCCTTAACAAAAGAAAAGTTACTTAAAACAAGGAATATTAGTGAATGAGGTGATGATGATGAGAAAGTTTAGAGAAGGTGATGTTGATGGTTTTTTATGTTTTATAGTTTTAGATACTTTTGTCATTTTTAAGTTTGTTAAAGAACTTGACTCAAAGTAAAGATGTAAAGATACTATCAGTATCTTTACATCTTTACTTTGAGAAAAAAAATTCATTGCAACTTAATTTTAAGTTGGAATGAATTTTTTTTTATTTGAGCTTGTATAGCAAATATCATCAAAAGATGATATTGTGTCAAAACAATTTTGTTTTGGCTGAACTGACATGGAATTATCAGTATAACATGAAATAAAAATTTTCAATATGTTTATAATATACCTTTGTTTTACCAAGTATATGAAAATAATTCAAACATAACTTGATTTCTAACTCAGCAACATTAAAAAATTATTTTAATTTATATTTATTAAACAGATTTTATACATTTTGTTAAACATGACATCTCTAAAGATGTAATGTTTAATATTATCTAAACTTATAGTTGTTGTATTTAAGCCATTAATTGTAGTAACAATTTGTTCATAATAAGCAAAATGAAGCATACTGTAGAGAATCTTTTTATTTTAGTACACAACTTTTATTTGTAACGAAACCACATTGATTTTCATTGATTAACTTAATTTATGCTAAACATTTCATCATTTTATCTTTCATTATCTTTGCTGACTTAAAAATATTGTACTTATAGATTTGGTTTATAACCTTGACTGTTTAATGAAAAATTTTATATTTGCAATTAGTGTAAATAATTGCATTATATGTAAACTATAATTAGTGTAAATAATTGCATTATATATAAACTATTATTGTGTTGTATCAAAAGGAATGTTGTGGGTGTGTCATATATTATATTGTATATAACATTTATAATGTTTATTATATCCTCAGGGTATTTGCAAATGTATATATATTGAGTAAAGATATTCAGGAAGACAGTGAGAAAAAAAAAAAAAAAAAAAAAGATTTATTATTACAAGCTATTTCGGCAATGAGGAATGTGATAAAGTTTGGAGATTTGGTGTCGCAGTACGATAGTTTAGGTGAATTTTCACAATGGATACAGAAATTGGTACTGGTAGCAAAACTTCAAAAAGTTGACAAGCATGTGGTGCTCCCCTTATTTCTTTCTGGCGAGGCATTTGCTGTTTATCAAGGTCAAAAATCTAAAACTGCCAACTTTCTGCGTATATGTCAATGTAAGAAAAATAAAAACATTGTTGGATACTGGATACTCCAAATCAATTTTAAGTTGGGATATTGTAAACGTAAAAAATGTCAAACACGCAAGAGAAAAGGTTGTTATGATGAATGGAAACTCAATTGAAGTAAAACACCAGATTGATGTTAGCATTTTATAAATAATACCACCATCGATTTGGAATGCCTGGTTGCCAACATAATTCCCGAATATCAAATGCTACTTGGTATGGACGCAATACGACTGATTGGAGGTGTCCAAGTCGGGAGAGACAGCGAAACCATAAACTTCAATGTGGAACAACTATCAGTGCTACTGCAGTCTCTCAAAAAAAAACGAATGAAATATCCTCGCCTACTATTCAAAAGCTGATTGATAAAGGGTTTGTAGCAGAATTTAAAAATGGCAGTTGGAGCGTGTCTTGGAAATGGCTGATGGAACCACCAACTTTAACAAACAAAATTCCTAACTATCATATCTTTGAGGACATTAAAAGTGAGTACGCAATGCAAATAAATGAATGGACAGCACAGGTTATATTAAAGATATTAAAGAATATTGGTGGTTATTTTAAATAACTTTTACAGTATGGAAACTTGAAATTTTGATTCAAAAAATATACTGGGCCTCATTCAAAATCACGCATGTCTTTAAGAACAATTTTACAAATAATGGAACTCTTAAAGATGTGCATGAATGAAAATCACATCCTTAAGGAAATTTCATATGCTTATGTTAGAAAAAAAATTTATTTGTTTACACAAAAAAAGAAAAAGAGAAACAATACTCAATGCAGTTGTTATAAGAACTGACTACACAATAGGGTGTTTCATATTTTATCAATTTTTGAAATTGAACTCGCGAATCAATTTATAAATTGACCATTTTTATGAAAATAAGTTTGAGCATAAAAAAAAAGTTATTATATTTAGGGTCCTCGCCAGTTTGATTTTGGGCCAAAAATGTTGGGTGTTTTAAACGCCTGGCAAGAACCTTAAAATTTATCTTAATTTTTTATTCTTTTAAATATTAGATGTTGGATTAAATACTTTTCACATAAAAGGAGCATGTTGAAAAATTAAGAAATAAGTCTACAGAATCTTCCGAAATTGGTGAAAAATCCAAATTTTTCTTTACAAAAATCTATTTTATAACTTGTTGGCATATGAAAAATGTTTTTGATTTCCTAATAAACTATTTTCAGACGCTGAAAAAACAATCACCTGGATAGTTTTTATAATGGTGTCAAAATTTTTTTTTATCCTTGGAGGTAACCTGACCCTTACGCTAACCTTAATAGCCTAATAATAATTTATTTTAGTTCTTTTTAAGATAAAAAGTCCTAATGAACTTATTAAGACTTTTTATCTTAAAAAACATGGTTAAAAATGGTATTGTTGTTAGTTATGTTGTCTCAAGATCAAGAATATGTAGATCTTTAACTTTAAATGATTCTCGTGGTTGTTGCATAGTTGCTTTTTGTTGTTTTTGTAAAAAAGTAAAAAAAAAGAATGAAATGTTTAAGTATTATTAAATAAAAAATTTATATTTACAATTCAATTCTTCATCATTAAATAAACGTTTAAAAACTTTATTAAAAACTACATTTATAAACTCATTTAAAAACAATATTACTTATTTCGCAATTGCTTCATATGCTGATTGCAAATCTTTATAAGTCTTGTGAAGGCTTTCTCTCCTTTGATGAATAGCAAGTAGTAACTCCTGACATTGTGAACATCGTTTACAAAGTCTGATACAACTTTAATAGATCTTTTAGAAACGTTGTTAAGCACTGCAAAGTTGGAGACAAATTGGGAAAAAATCTCAAACTGGTCAACATACTCCCTTTGTGGTGCCGTCATCAAGGTACCATAAATGTGATTCAATTGAAACCATTGTGGCATCAATTCCATTTAAAAATATTTCAGAATTCTGAGCATATTGTTTTCCGTATTCTCTATATTTTGTCATTTGCCAATAGTCTTTTATATCTTGGTAAAGCGCATCCTAAGGTAAAGAAGTTTTTAAAAACTAGACAAAATAAAAGATAGAGATTAAGCTCGGCCATAGACTGCACTTTTTTTTTTTGATTATCTGTCAATTCATAAGAAAGTTGCGAACTCATTATCTGAATCTTGATATAATAAATAGCTTTGGACATAAAAAGGGCATGCGACACACACCCTGGAGCTTGAATTTGAAAAACTCCTTCAGGGCATAAGTACATAAAATTCACTTTCAATAGCTCTTTGTAATTTCCTGTGGGGATAATGTTTTCTTTAAGAGCCATCTCGCAAAATTTTACAGCATTGAATCTATGGATTTCTAAGAAAAATCATATTTTACAAACTTTGAGCCAATGCTACTTTTAATGTCATTTCAGTTTAATTGGAACCATTTGAACATTAAGTTTTCTGGAGATTTAGTTTTTCCACTGCCCTGTTTTTCACAGAAGTGTTTTAGATGTTATTCATAAACATGCCTCCTCCAAGCCAGCTTGAGTACAATTGGATTTTGTTTATAACTAAATCTGAAATTTGTATCAGAAAGTCTACCTGTATTTGTAGCAATTGTATTAAAACATAAACCTTTTACGTCATCACATATTCCATAAACATCAAGTACTTTAACTAAAGTATCACATTGAGCTTGTCCAGTATCACGATCAATAGCTGGAATACCAAGAAGCTCCATTTTACCATCAATAATTATTGAGACTGCAAATCAATCTCTTTTTGATTTTTACTTTCGGGGATATCTTTGATAATTTTTCATCAAAATGTACTATGATGGGGAAAAGAGCTTAACCGGTAGTAACTTTAACATTTTTCTTATATTGCTTAGCATTTTCCCAAAGAGAAATTTTTGAGTTCACCAAATAGTTGAATGGGACAATGAAAATCCAGCCACATTTCCATCTGAACTTACAATTAATTCATACATACATGCATTAGATCTCTTGATGAAATATTTTTTGATACTGATGTCGTGGGAATATCTTTTTATTGTTCAATAATAAGAAATTTTATTTAATCAATAATTTATCAGACCATCTTATTTTATTATATTCTTTAGCTATAAACCCATACATAAAATAAAACAATTTTAAAAAATAATTAATTAGAGTGGTATTAAAAAAGAAACCTTAATTATCTACTACCTTAATTATAAAACTTATCTTATAGATTTATCCGTAATTAATCCATCTTTATAACCTCTTTCTAACCAAGGTTTTTTTACTGCAAAAAGAATACAGTTGTCAGGGCAACTGACAAGATTTGGTCTTGCACTTTGCAAATTTATTGGGCCCATCAGAACAACAAATAAACTTTTTGAACCAAGCTAACTTGTTTCTAGATCTTTTAAACTGAAAGTTAAAAAATAATTTTGTATTTGTTGCAAAAGTTATTTGAGTTTTCTATCAGCTTTTCTTTAGGTTAATTTCAGGTTGTCTTTGTTTAAGCATTGGAAAGTAGTTTTCAAATTTTAAATTGTTGTTTAAGTACTTTGGGTAATACATTTTTTAATAATATTTTCCAATCAAATTTCCGCATTTTAAATTTATAGTGCTCTAATGCTTATCAAGTAGGGACCATTAAGGTTAGTGTCCAAAGAAGGTTACTCCATGGATCAAATAAGTTTTTTTTAGACTTGATTTGACACTATTTTTAAAAACTATCCAGTTTATAGTTTTTTCCATGTCTGGAAACAGTTTATTAAAAAATCAAAAACTTTTTTATACGCCAACGAGTAATAAAATAGGTTTTTGTGAAGGAAAGTTTAGATTTTTCACCAATTTCAGAAGATTCTATAGATTAATTTTTTAATTTTTTCAACATGCTCTATTTATGTGAATAATATTCAATCCAACTTCTCATATTTAAAAGAATAAAAAATTTTTTAGGATAGATTTTAAGGTCCCTTCCAGGCGTTTAAAACACCCAACATTTTTGGCCAAAAACCGAACTGGCAAAGATTCTAAAAATTATAACTTTTTTTTTTTTAATGCTCAAATTTATTTTCATATAAATTGTCAGTTTATAAATTGATTCGCGAGTTCAATTTCAAAAATTGATAAAATATGAAACACCCTACTACAAAAATCATCTGTGCAACACATAATTGTTACATATTTTGCATACTGTATGTTTGGATTTTCATGTAAGTATTGATTATAATTAAGAGTGGTTGTATTTTTTTGGCCAAAATAAAAAAAGCAGCGATTATTTTTTAATAAACAATATATACAGCGATATAATTTTAAAAAATGATGTTTGGAAAAATAATTTTTGCTTTTACAAATAACAAATAATAAATATTTAATAAATAAAGTAATTAAATTAACATCATTTTTTTATTTGTTACTTGCTAATTTTTTTAAAATAAAAAATCGTTTGTCGTTGCAAAGCCGCAATTTGAAATTCAAGAAATAATTATTTAAAAATTCAAAAATTAAACACACTTTAATTCATTTATGCAAATGTCGAGAAAAGAAAGAAATTTGTTAATATCAAACATTTTTAAGAATGTATTATTAAATTTATTTAATATTAAAAAAAAAATTTTAAAAAATAAACATTACTTAATAATACAAAAAAAATTAACTAACATTTAACTTGTTTTGCGGTAACTATTATTATTGCAATAATTTGAGCACGATCAAGTTTTTAAAACAAAACATAATATATGTGGTCAGGCAAGACGTGCAACTGCATGCACCTCCTGTAAAAACCAGATATAAAAAATATAATACTATTATAAAACTTACTAGAAAAATGATTTGCCAGGTCATTCCTTCTGATTTTTTTAAGTACCTCAACAAAATCATCATAGTTATCAATCTCTAGAAGCATACACTGTTCTAAAGTTTGAATTAATTCAATAGGAGTTTTAATTCTTTCAAGATGACCATAGCCAATTTGTTGTGAATAATAAAACTTAATTGCTTCAACATCTTTATCCAACAGATTATCTGCAATCCTTAGCAAAATATCTTTATGTTTCTTATTATCCATTTCTTTGAAATGATAATCTAAAATTTATAAAACATTTTAAACATTTTCACATTTCATAATATAAGAATATTATAAATAACATAATAACATAATAACAACTAATTAGTTAACTAATTATGTAATAATATTATTATTAACATAATGACATAACTGTTGCATAATATAAATAATATATTGTATACTAATATAATACCAGTTTCCTAACATAATAAATATATTTACTAATACCAGGGACAAACCCAGACCAATTTTAGAAACCTCTGGAGCAGTATGGGCGCCCAAAAAAAAGCGCTCAATTTTTTTTATTTTTTAATTTTTTTTTTGCTTTTTTATGGAAAATAGAAAAAAAAATTTCAGTTTTTAAAGCAGTAGGATATAAATAATTTTCAGTTTATTTTAGCTATCTCATTTTTTCTTCAGGAAATAAAATAAATTAAAGAGAAATTGCTTTTTTATGTAACTACATAACTGTCCTTCAGTTACTAACCAAATGTTAGTTTAAAAAAATGAATGTTGTTACAAAACTTTATTTTAAAAACTTGTTGCAAAACTTTATAACAATGGAATGTATAAAAAATTAGCTTTTTCTAAAGATAGAGCTAAAGATAGAACCATTTTGAAATATCCATTCAGAGTAAAGTTAACTTTTAAATTTTGGAAATTAAGAGTAAACTGCTTTTGATAATAATTAAACATAAGTAAAAAATTTCAGTCCTAATAACTATTGCGCAAATTTAATTTTTGAATGAATAAACTTTGGATCTTTAGCTTGCTTTTTTAGTTTACGTGAGAAAAACGAAAAAACAAAATGTAAACTTTTTAAGAAAGTTTTATTTCGATATTCTTTTTGACTTTTAAAATAATAAAAATAACAATTACAATAACTTAATAAAAGTTTTATTAAGATCTGTTTAAAATAACCCATAGTAAATGTTATTTATTTATTAAACATAATTTTTCAAATTATACTTAATGATTAAAAAAATATATACTTTTAATATATTAGGGGAAGGTTGCGTAAGATGAGCAGGTTTCTAAGATGGTATAACCTCTTTTATGGGTAGGCTGAAAATTTTTTCGCAAACTTTTATGGCTAAGGATATTCGAACAAGTTTGACGGTGTTATTCATTTTAATTTCTTGGTTGTATAGTTAATATTCTTTGATTTACTGTTACTTTGTTTTACTGTTAAAAAAATTTACCACCCCTATTATAATTTTTTATTATTTAATATTTTGTAATTACATCAGAACAAAATAAGATCAAAAATTTATTACATCCTCAATATTTTATGCTTATCTACTGCTAATTCCATGGATTATATGAGATAAAACATAAGCTGTTGTCATGCTATTTAAATTATGATAGTACTTGGTGAAGTTGCTTAAGATGATAAGATTTTAAACACTCAAGATGAGATGCAGCTTTTTATTAAGAAAAGAGCATTTTTCTAAAGTTATTCTCCACAGAGCTTTATTTTGGTATTTCAAGAGCGAAAGTTTTTTCAAAAAATAGAATCGTTCACTTTTTTAGAGATATTCAAGATTTATTATTGTATTTTTTTTATGGTTGAGATAATTACCTATTTACCATAAAATGTCAGTTTAAGGTTTTTTTTAACTTTAAAGACAGGAAAAACTTTCTTTTTTAAATAATTATTTGATATACTGCCTGCCCAAACCAAACCCTCAGTCAATGTAGAAGCAGTTCGCTGTGAGTCAGGCTGTTTGTAAGTCAATGTAGCAGCACTCTGTTGCGAGTCAGGCTATAAGATAATCAATGTAGCAACACTCCTCGCATGTTTTACAGTTAAAAAATATAAACATTCAGAATGTTTTTACAATTTGTCTTATAATTTGAGGTTTTGTGGTTCCTGCAATTAAATTTATATTTTTTGACATAATCTAACCTTAATTTTGTCAGCTTTAAAACGACAAACAAGCGAAGAGCTATTTTTTACCACAAACACGTTTTCTTAGCAGTAAAGTATAGAAATATATAAATATATTTTTATATCTATATACATATATACAGGGCTCATTTTAACGGTCAGACATCGCTGCCCCAGACTGTTTTTGAGATCTGAATTATGGGGGCAACCAACCATTGTTCATTTTCACCGAAAATGACAACAGTGGTTTGTTACCCTCCTCTAGCAGGTCTCAAGAATGGTCCGAGCGGCAGTGATGTTCGATCATTAAATTGAGCTTTGTATATATATACAACCCTTGGAATTAAGAAAATTTAGTTCAGCAATAATTTGCCAACCTCAATCTTTTAGAAGTTGGCATTAAGTCGGAAAAATAAATTAATACAAAGGTCTTACCATAAAAACATCTTTTAAATCGATAGTTAGGTTGACGTTGCAGAATGCCGACCCTAATATCAAGGGTTGTATATATATATATATATATATATATATATATATATATATATATATATATATATATATATATATATATATATATATATATATATATATATATATATATATATATATATATATATATATATATATATATATATATATATATATATATATATATATATATATATATGAGTTAAATCATTATATTTCAACCAATCACCTGTGGGTCACCATCTCTGATTATCCTGATTTTTACATATTGTTATGTGCATTATGTAGATAGGTTAAATTTGAAATTTCAGACTTCCAAGTACAACGGTTCAGAAATTATAGCCTTAGAAACATGACACAGTGGCCCCCCTTGATTTACAAATGGTCAAAACAGACTTATTCAGAGCTGTATAACTTTTTTCTCACTTTCAACAAGTGTCTCATTTTATCTAGAACTAATTTCTGGATCGTTCTCTCTACAAAAAAGTGGTTTTTATTAACTTGTTTGAAATTAGAAAAAAATTATGACCTTCTAAACTTTGGAAAAAATCCTAAAATTGCTAAAATATGCCAAAAAGAAACTAACTGTAGCATTATTCTATTTATCCACAAGTCTTTACAGATAAGTATTTTGATTAGCTACTACTGTCTGCAATAAATGGGCAAAATATAGGCAGCTTGTTGCAGTTTAGAGCTTAAATATATCTAAAAGCAAAATGTCCTCTTGCCTAAAAAGTCCAACTTTCAGCCATTTTGAGATGCTTGTAAATTTTTCTTATTCTTAAATTTTTTATTTATTCGTAGTTTTATCTTTTACTGTAATATTGTTTGGGGTAGTACTAATTATAGTAAATTAAAAAAACTTTATAGTAAGAAAAAACACGCATGCAGGATTGTATTTGGTGCGCACAGAACTTTTCCTTGCAAACCTTTTTTAAGGAAACTTGGTGCCCTAAGTATCTACAAACTTAATATACACCAAGTTCTACAATTCATGTTAAAAATAAAACATGGTCTTTCTTCTATTGTATTTCAGTCTTACTTTAATGAAATCTCGCACAAGTATCCCACTAAATTTTCAATTAACAACTTTATAGTACCAAAAACTAATTTAAAACTAAGTTCTTACCAAATCCAATACCATGGACCATTTCTATGGAAACACTTTTCAAAATTTATTACAAAAAAAATAATATTTAAAACATCTCTTTGGAACAACTCAGGAAAGAATCTAAGAGTCTCTTATTACTAAATGCCTTTGATTTAAATATCTCTTTTAAAATAAATACATAAATAATATAAATTATCTAAAAAAATAGTTATTGACACTACTCTTTTGTTGCAGTTTTATTTTGATTTAATTTTTTTTTTTTGTTAAAAAACTATAATACTTTTATATTGTTGTTAATCTTTGATATATTACGTTATATTTCAACACTAATATTTATATTATATTTATATTTATATTGTAACTAACGTGTGTAAAATTCTTATTATGTACTTAGCTACTTTTCATTTTTGTATATAAACTGACGATTTTTTCAATGTAAATGGGACTTGATGATAAGACAGTTTATGCCTTCTGCTTGCTCCAGCTCTCTTATTTATTAACACGATTTATTTCATTGTAAATTTTAATATACGGCAAACAGTACCAATAAAATTAAAAAAAAAAAAATCTAAAATAATTTAGAGACCTTAATTTGAACCATAATGGAAGTCTCTAAAAAGTTACTGCCCCCTTTATTTGTGCCCCTATCTACTATAAAGACCAGATCAAGATCAAGATCAGATTGAAAAATAGGGTTAATTTAAAATGCTGGCATTTTTGGTGTGGATTCAACAAATTTACAATGCTTGCATTTTCAGATAGTTGGGTCTAATGGTCTTATATGCTGTTAATCTTAGATCAAAACAAAGTGATAGAAAAATTTACAAGCATCTCAAAACGGCAAGTGGACATTTTGCTTTTAGATATATTTAAATTCTAAACTGCAACAAGCTGCCTATATTTTGCCCATTTATTGCAGACAGTAGTAGCTAATCAAAAAACTTATCTGTAAAGACTTGTGGATAAATAGAATAATGCTACAGTTAGTTTCATTTTAGTATATTTTAGCAATTTTAGGATTTTTTCCAAAGTTGAGAAGGTCATAATTTTTTTCTAAATTCAAACAAGTTAATTAAACCACTTTTTTGTAGAGAGAACTATCCAGAAATTAGTTCTAGAAAAAATGAGATACTTGTTGAAAGTGAGAAAAAAGTTATACAGCTCTAAATTAGTCTGTTTTGACCATTTGCAAATTGAGGGGGGCCACTGTGTCATGTATCTAAGGCTATAATTTCTGAACCGTTGTACTTGGAAGTCTGAAATTTTAAATTTAACCTATCTACATAATGCACATAACAATATGTAAAAATCAGGAAAATCAGAGATGGTGACCCACAGGCGATTGGTTGAAATATAATAGTTTGACCCATACATATATATATATAAACTTGTTTCTCCGCGCAGCGGCCTCGTTCGTCAAGGTTCGTGTTTCGGAGTTATAGAGCTGAGAGAGGGTTATAACCACTATTAAGTAGCCTCCTCATCTGTAGTGGCCTTCTCGGCCTTGAGGAGGTGAATAACAAAATATAATATATATATATATATATATATATATATATATATATATATATATATATATATATATATATATACATATACGTATACATATACCGCCAGATAGGGTAATATGGCCAATTGGGCATATTTACCAGTTTTTTGCTAAAATCTGATAAAGTTTCAAAGATGCAGTGTCCCTCTCTACATAATTTTTAAAGCTTAATGTTAACCTGACATTTTAATGTCTGTTACAAAAAAATTAAATAACAGTACTCTTGTTGTTGAATGCTTTTCGCATGTCATTTTTGTATGTCTTTTCAGATTTTAAAAATGCTAACTATTGCCAAGCGAATATTTGAGGGACAATTCAGCCAAAATTTTAATCAGACCTCTATTAGCTACTTAGGTAAAGGCATTTTTAAGCTCAAAGTAGATAATTTTATGCAGATAACTTAAGCTCAAAGCAGATAATAAAGGTAAGTGGGGTAAATTGGCTATTTTATAAATTGGGATAATATGGACACTTATTGATTTAGTTAATAAATTTGTCAATTTTTTTTTTTAAAAATCAGTTGCAATATGCCATGTACATAAAAAACAAAGAAAGGTTACGCACACAGTAACTACCCCGAAGAGAAGTGGATAAGGCTATGAAGGTTATTGCTGGTGGTATTCCAGTTTAAAGTGTCTCTGAGATTAACAGAATCTGAGATAACATAATCTGAGAATTTTAGATGAACTCTTAGAAATTATCTAGATATTCTAAGAAATTTCTATTCTTAGAAATTATATAGAAGTTATGTGGTAAGATCAAAAGTATGCAGACACCTTGTTGCTATTTCTGCTGAGTAAGAGCTTGTCATTACTCAAATCAGAGCAATGACAAAGCACTTCATCACAAGGATGAAGAGCTTTGGGATCTGGCTGCACTAAAACTTTTCATCAAATGCATTCTTCACAAACAAAAGTAAACTTCTCTGGGCAAGGCTTACCGATTTTTTAAAAGGCACCACAACCTAATTTTACAGAGAATTGTTAAGAAAATTTTAAAGAGACATGAAGCTGTTAGTGAAGAACAGTTTGATGTTTATTTTCAACAATCTGCACAACCTGATCAAAGACATTGTTCTTCTAATGTAATGAACTATGATAAGACTAACCTGAGCAAAAACCCTGGCTGAAAGAAAATGATTTAAAGAAAAGCCACAAGGCATCTAGATACCATTATAAAGATTGAAATGCTTCTCCAATTTGTTAGAAATTTCATTTATGTATTTTATTATATCCTACAAGATGTCAAGCCCAAAAACTTAATTCACGTATTAAATGTAAAAATGATACACAAAGATTTTTCTACTGTGAAAGATTTATCAGGAATTCGCTACCTGAATATATTGATTACTTGTCCACTTTGTCTTTGCTCAAATCAAATTGAATAAAGTACAATGTTCTTCACCATTGCACACTATTTTAACTAGTTGTTTTTTTATTTTTACGGTGTTACATAAGGGTAATTTTGAAATTACTTGTATCACCTTTATGAATTTCTTATTTATAAATGCAAATAAATCAGAAAATAATTACATTGATCTTTTGCATTACAAGCAATCTTTTTTCTTTTATTATTCCAATAAATATTTCTTATGTTTAAATAGTCTCCACTGACTATTTAAACATAGGGATTTTTTAAACTATTTAATCTTAACTTTTTTATGACAAGTGGCCCATATGGCGGTTCATAAAATTTGTTTCTAAATGACAAGTGACCTGCACGGAGGTCCATAAACAATTTTAAATATTTCAAAACATCTATAGCAATTGAAGAAAACTTTAAACTTATCTTTGAAATGTGAATAAATTCTTAAGTTAATGCTTTAAACTGTTTTTTAATTGCATTTATAGATCGCTTAAAAATCAATTTTAAGAAATGACTAAAAATAGATTAAATTATACTGATAAAAACAAGATCCATTGATACTTTTTTCAATGATAGTGGTCAAGATTTTTTGTTTTGATTCGCCACATTAAATGCCTCATTTTTTTAAATTCGAAAACAATATGTTTATGTATTTCTATTTTATTTGTTTAAGGTTACATAAAGAAACTATATAATTTTGTTATTTTCACCATGGTATAATTTGATCTTGTTATTAAGATAATAAAATTTTTTTTTAAAGTTTTTCATTATTCTGAAAGCTAATTCTATAACAAAAAAAACAAGGTCTTATATGTAAAATTCTGACAAGTAGTTTTTATTTTATACTCTTTTAATTCATCATAATCCTAGTTTGTTATTTTACGCGCAGTCATATAGCTGTTTTTAACTCAGTGGCAAAAGGGTTAAGACCACTATTAATGAAAAAACTTGCCACAGGACACATTTTTTTTAGGGTAGTTTTAGAAGTTAAGATTTCCTAAGAACCAAAACACATCAAATTTGTTTTAAAATTTACATATAGAGTGAAAAGGGATAAGAAATCTAATGGAACGGGGAACCTTTTTAACATTGCATAGTTACGCATACGCAAATATGAATAGTTGCGTATGCGTAAGTTTATAGCTAATCAGCTCTAATCGTCTTTTAAATAGTGTTATCGACTAAATCGACTAAAGTGAAAATAGTGGTTTTGCCAAAGCACATAATATTCGGCCAGACGCTCGGGCGAAGCTGCCGAATATTTGATGACACTTTCCTATGTTGAGAGTTCCCACCTGGTTAATTGAAGTGTGTATCGTGGGTATACTACAGGGCCGACGACACCGGAAGAGAGGGGGCGCTGGGCGTTCCCCTCCCCACTTTTTTTCTAAAGGATCATTTTATTTTTTATATTTTTTTTTAAAAAAATTTAGATATAAAGGACTTTTTTTTAAAATTGACGATTGTATCCCCCTCCCTTTTCGAAGCCTTTGTCGACGACCAATATAAGACGTTAATGAATTATTATGATTCAGATTACTAGTTGATTCAGCTCTACTTCGTAAAAACGAAACGTAAATGAAAACGATCAAACTAATCTCTACGAAAAAATGCGTACATATGAAGATGTGAGAAAGAATAACTCTAATTGCAAATGATATTCAATTTGCAATTAGAGCTAATTTTAACAGAACTTGCTTAGAAAATTTTATTATTTGAAGGTGGTAGTGTGCATAGTTATAGGCTATTTTAGGAAGTATAACATCTCTAATTATAAACTATTACTTATTTTTTGTAAAATGCGTATATAATATATGAATACATGGAAACTCGAAGAGGATCATTAGATGTCACCGAGAACCGTTTAACAATACAATAATAATAAACCAATTGTTTCAAAAAAATATAAAATGAAATGAAATTACCGTTTAAGAAAACATACGTACAAATAAGATAAGGTATCTTAATTATAAAACACCGTTTAACAAAACAATAACAAAAAATATATATATTTTTTAATTACATTTAGATAACACTTATAACAGAGAAACGAAATCAAAAGAACTCGAAATATATTATTTATTGAGAAAATAACTTGTATTAGTTTATTTTTGACAGTAGAAAAATTCCAATTTTGATAAAAATCAAAAATTTTTAAAACTATTTGGCTAAGAAATGATAAAATTAAATTGTTCTTATTACTAACTCTTGGAGTACAAAAAACTAACATCAGCCAAAAATTGTTTACTATTGTTTCTTAGAGAATTACTAAAAAAAGAAATTATATTGTTGCTTGCTTACAATGTTATTTACATAATCTTGATGACTTTAAATCGATTCAGAATCACCAGATAATCTTTTAAAACTCCAGAATAAAAATGGAATTGCTGAAATTACTAACCAGTTTATTTCTACATGAAGAAGTAAATTCAGCATCTGTTCTTTATACCTAACCTACTTGTTATGCGAAACCAATAATTAAAAAAACTAAAGCTGAAGATTTAGCAGAAATGATATCATATATCATTTCTGATATTTTATATCAATTATTCTAAACAAAAAACAAACATTAGCAAAAAATAACATATTTTCTTTCCTCCTTTATATTTTCGTTTTTATTTTCTCCTTTAAATTTCCTCTTGAGTAAGTAGTTTTTCAAAACAAGTTAAAATTTTCGAGTCTTTTCTTTTGAGCAGCCGTGGCGCAGTGGTTAGAGTTCTGGCTCAGAACCCAGAGG
Source organism: Hydra vulgaris (assembly GCF_038396675.1). Lineage (NCBI taxonomy): Eukaryota > Metazoa > Cnidaria > Hydrozoa > Anthoathecata > Hydridae > Hydra > Hydra vulgaris. Next base: position 10,546,188 of record NC_088921.1, on the reverse strand, counting down.
TCCTAGGTTCGATGCCAGCTCTAGCCCAACAAGCGACATTGGTAAAGGAGGGAGGCGTGAACTTCCTGTTAAATGCTCTCCCGCGGTGCTCTTGAAAAGACCGTAAGGACTTCTGGGAGCACCTAAAAAAACTACAAAAAAAAAAAAAAAAATTGGCACATTAAATGAAGTAGGCGTTTTAATTTAATATGAAAAACTACAGACCCGAAGAAATTAAAAATTTAGTAAATAAAAATTTTTTATTAACTAAATAATTAAGTTAAATTACATTTTTTATAGTAATACCAATATTATATATCAACCCATTTATAGTATTAAAAAATATTTTTTTTAATTATTATGGTATTTTACAATATATTTACAAATGTCACATACTTTTTGTGTTTGCTAAATTAGAGCACTTTTTTGATTTATGAATGACTATTTTTCTGAAATTTACATTAATATTTAATATAAAAAATTAATTTATTTCAAATTTTTCTCTTTTTTTTTGATACACATATGTACTCTGTTTAAAAATTTATAACAGATGACAATACCGATACCGTCAAGGATTTCATCTCAAATTTTGACTAGTAAATCCTTATAATCTTTTAGTTATTGCATTTTACATTTTTTTAGTTTTCCAACATGAAAAACATCCAATAACCAATAGGTTCAAATCTGGACTGTTGGCAGGCCATTCTGATACAGGAATCAAACAAGGGAAATTTTTCTTTTAAACGGTTTTTGCATTATTTTTGGACGCTAAATTCTGCTGGAAAGTAGATTTTTTTTTAAATTGTTTTTTTTTTGCCGTTTAATAATATATACAGTTTCGAAGGATATAAATAAAAATAAATATTGGCGGGTGAATAAGAAAAAATATATAAGATATTATCATTTTCTTAAAACTTAAAAACTTAAATTAAGATTTAAAAATAAAAAAGTAAATAAATTAATATACAATATAGAAATAACATAAATAAATTAGTATACTTCATAGAAATTATGTAAATAAGTTAGCAATTGCCATAGAGGTAATACCATAATTAAGGTATTGAAAAAGAAAAACGTTAATACACTCAGTGAAGTATTTTTTGAATTTTTTTTTATTTTTGAATTAATTTTTAATAATTTATTTAAATAATTTAATTTTACGTAATTTTTGAATTATTTTTTGTATTTGAGATTTAATTTAAAAAAACATTTAAAATCGGAGAAATTAAAATCCATAAGTAAGAATACCTGTTTTGATTCATTTTTAAACTGCTCTATACTAGTTTTATGTGTATTTACAATCTTGGGAAACATTTTCGACAAAGTAAGGTCCATGGTAAAGAACTGAATGTGAAGTTAGTTTTAAATTATATTTTGGGACAACAAAGTTGTTATTTGAAAATTTTGTTGAATATTTATGAACTATTTTGTCAAAATAGGATTGAAATGTTTTAGAAAATAATCCTAAATTTGTTTTATACGTGAACATTAAAACTTGGTGTAAGTTGATTTTATATATGTTTTATGTTCCAAGTAAAGGCAGAAGAGGCTCACAGGGTACAGTTCATCAGCTCCAAAAATTGTTCTGCACGCGTGTTTTTGTTTACAGTACAATTTTTTTAATTTTGTATGGTTTGTACTTACTCATGCAATATTGCAATAAATTAAATAACAATGAATAAAAGAGAAATATAAACTTTTTAAAGAAATATTGTTTAAAAATGGTTTAGTTCTATATATCATTGCTAAATTTTTTGATATTTTATTTTCAATACTTTTTATATGTGAACTCCAACGTAAATGTTTATCTAAGATTACGCCTAGAAAGTTTACTGAGTTTCTCTTTGAAATGTTAGTGTTATTGATTATTAGGTTAGGCAATTTGATGGGGGATATTTTTTGATTTATTTACTTTGTGGAACAAAATAAATTTGGTTTTATCCACATTTAGAGAAAGTTTATTACTTATAAACCACTCATTAACTTTCGATAATTGTTCGTTTCTTGTTTCAAATAGTGTATTAATATCTCTGTGGAAATAAAAAAGATTGAAGTCATCTGCAGAAAGAATACAATTTAATAGGTCTGTTGCTAAATTGAAATCATTAACGTACACTAAGAACAACAGTGGTCCTTAAGAAGACTCCTGGGGAACCCCGCAGGTTACGGCAGACGGGATTATTTGTTTTTGTTCATATTCTATAAAATGTTTTCTATTGGTCAAATAACTTTTGAACAAAAGTAAATTGTTATTTTTTACTCCATAGTGTTCAAGTTTTTTTACTAGTATATTATGATTAGCGATATCGAAGGCTTTTGACAAATGAAAACTCTTAAGGTAAAGTAGTTGCTACTGAATGCACTTGATAGATGAACGCCAAACATTCTATTAGTATGAGGTTTTACAAAATAGAATATAAAAATAGAACTCCTACTTAAATTCAACTTCTTTATCAATAAATTATTATATAAATTAAAAAATTTAGTGCACGCTTTTTGTCCTTGGAAAATGCACCAAAAAATATAACCTTCGATGCATTTCTGAAAGCTCTTACGTAACGTGGGATTCAAACTAACTCAACCATTTTGTCAATTAACAGGGCGCTTAAGCAGGAATAACTTTTCATTGGAAAAAGTCGTCGGTGGTGTCGTTTCTTTATCAATTTTCATCTCTTAATACGCTTAAGCCTATTTCTGATTGTCAGACCAGAGATAACAGAGAAACCGGCCCCTCCCCTTTTTTTTTCAAAGAAAATTCTAGATATAGATGACTTTTTGAAAAATTGATGATTGTGCCCCTCCACTTTGAAACCAGTGTTGTCAGCCCTGAGATAACTATCTTTTTATTAGCTTTCATTCATAAGTTTATTTTAACCAAATTTCTGATGGATTTGGAATTGGTTTCAAATTATTTTGCAACTGATCTTCCTGATTTAGCTGGATTGCGTCTATAACGAATAAGCTTTATGAATTTTTTGGAACGGACCTCATTATTTCTCGGGATTTCATCTCCATCCTTAAGACATTTTAAGGTTGCAATATACCATCTTACGAAAAAAACTTTTGTGAAAACATAAACTTTATATAAATAACTGTAAACATTATTTACATATATTTAACAAACATTTTTATTTTGTACTTTTGTCATTCTTATTTTTACTATAATTTTATTAAATCGAGATTCAAATTACTCATTGAGAGAGATTCTTCTTTTTAAAATAGACGATGATGTAGCTACAATAAAAAAAAAAAAAAAAAAGTTAAAATTTTAATTTTTCTTATCTCATTTCCAGTACTTTTTAAATAACAAAATTTTAATAAGTCATTAATAAATCCGACATAATATGTCGAATTTATGAACTAATAAAAAGTTAAGCTAAATGATCACTATTTCCGATTGCAACATAAGATTATCATTCTTTTATAAACTCGACGTAAGATATGAATGTTTGCGACGTAAAATGTTTGCCTGATAAACCTACAAAATTTGTACTTGAAACAGATCGGAAATAAAAATGATCATATAAAAATGATCAATGGAAGCCATCATAAAACTTTATTTCTAATGTTTGTGCCACAGAAACTCATTTGCAAAAAAAGTGCATGACTCAAGAATCAACAAAATTAAAAAATGTTACCAGATTATCTTTAATATTTTAATTGAACTTTTCACAAAATGTTTATTCAAATAATTTGATTATCGAATATTCAAATACTTTAATTTCAGATTTCCGGATACTAATTCAAGTTCAAATATATGTAATCGGCATTTTCTCAACATTAACCTAACTTAATATTTTTAAGTTAGGTTAATGCAATATTGATAAAATGGTATGCTAAATAAAAGAATGAAAACAAGTCTTTAATAAATATCTATTTAAAACTAAATTTTAGTTTATTTTAGTGTTAAAAATGAGAGAAGAAACAACAAGAAATATCTTGGTTTTAAATACTTTAACCACCCTTGCTCTAGATGGTACTTTTAGGTATATAAACACTTTTTAAATTCATTCCAGTTTGTAGTTGTCAACTTTCTTCAGCGTAAGAGATTTGAATAAAACTTATTTTTAGATTTAGGGCCTGCAAAGTCTAGAGCCAAGCCAATGAGTTTAATAACATAAAAGTCACCAATAATAACAACATTGGAAAACGAATAAAGAATAAAAAGACTTGGTTAATTTGACTAAAAGAAATAACACCAAAAAGTGTGTAGAAAAGGTAATCAAGTGAAGAGTTGCTAAATGAAAGCAAGTAAAGGAACAGTTAAAAAATTCAAATCTGATTTCTGAAGTAAAAATTTTTTTTACTATTTCAGCCATATTAATAGTATTATTATTAATATTTGGATATATTGAAGCAACTTACATTGTTTGCTTATTCGACGTGTTCTTGGTAAACTTTCGCATCTACCCTCACTCATCCAAGCTGAAACCTGAAATTTAATATTTTCACTTCAGAATAACATTTCAAAACTAAAAACAAATTTCAAATATAACTAAATGTAGTTACTGTAAATCTATAAACTTTAGTTGGCTGAAGAGCTTGCGCAGTAAAACAGCGGTCAATGCCTCTATATATTTCCTGGAAATAAATGTTAAACTTAATTCATAGTTGCAGTTCGTTAATTGTTTTGAAACTATATTTTTGATTTATATATAAATTTAATTCTGAATCATAAATCAAATAAATAAATATATATTCAAAAAAGTATTAAACAAAAATAATGATATATGGAGGAAAAACATTTGCTAACAAAAGTCCAACATTCAATACAAGAGGATATATAAAACAAAGCACATAAAAGCTTTCCAAAAAATAGAAAATCTAAAAAGTTTCAAAACAAGATTATTACAGAAAAAAATAACATACTATGTTTTTAAAGATCTCCTTCAATTAGTAAAGAGTGCGATAACAATAATGTGAAATTATAATAGACTTTAGAAAAAATAAACTAACCTAAGCCTAAATTATAATATTTGTAAAAAAAAAGGGAAGCAAAATTATGAAAATGTGATAATGGTTGGAGGTTGGCTGCAAGAGCAGGTTCAAACATGTTTACAATGCTTGTCTAAAAAAAAAACAGCATCATTAGAAAATCTGCCCCATGATTTTTTTTATTTGTTAATTCACCTCCCCAAGGCCCAGAAGGCCACTACAGACACGGAGGCTACTTAATTGTGGTTATAACCCTCTCTAAACTCTATAACACCAAAACATAAACCTTGAAAAACAAGGCCGCTGCGCGGAGAAACAAGTTGAGCGCGTTACTACCAGGAATGTGGTGGGGATCGAACTTGGAACCTCTCGGTTATGAAGTGAGCGCTCTACCACTACACCACTACCATATAAAGTACACCACTACCTGTATTTGGCAACAGTATTCCATGCAAGGACGATTTTGAGATTAATAGAGATAAAGACTAGAATCTGGAGTAAGAAAGTGTCAAGAACGATAACCTTAGCAGATGCTAATTTTACAATGAATTAAAATAATAATAGGGAACTATTGAATAGAAAATGAGCTTAAGCATGAACTAAATATTGGACAATTAAACTTAAATTATTCCCAAAAGATAACCACAGCACATAAAAACAACTGAGTTCAGTTTTTTATCTAAATATATATATATATATATATATATATATATATATATATATATATATATATATATATATATATATATATATATAGCTTTTAACACAGTTTGGCATGCTGGTCTTCCCCAGACGTCTAATATTAAGTATCTGGGAAAGTTTTTAAGATTATCAAAACATTACTTTTTAACTGCTTTATTAAAGTCATCCTAAAAGGCCAATAGTTTTATTTATTTCTAGTAACTTCTGGGGTACCTCAAAGTTCTATTCTTAGTCCTGTTTTGTTTCTTATCTACATTAATGATCTTCCCGACAACCTTACATTTAAAGTAGCTCTTTTTGCTGATGATTCAACTTTTTACTCCTGTCTTGACAAAAAGTCTTTTCTTTTTGATCGCTTAGAACAGGCAGCTGATCTTGAATCTGATCTCACTTCTGTAACAGATTGGGGCTCACAAATTTTGGCTTATAAATTTTAACACCAAAAGAACACAGTTATTTACTGCAAACAACTACCACAATACTGTTGACATCTCAATATTATTAAATAGCAACCCTCTCGCTGAGTGCTCTTTTTTGCTAAATTAGCATCCCTTTATCATTATCGTCATTTTCTTACCCCTATTCCATTCTCTACCTGTACAAATCTCTTATTTGTCCCTGTATGGATAACTGTTCTCATATTTGGGCTGTTTTTCTAATGATGCACTTTTTCTTCTAGACAAAGTCCAAAAATGCATTGTAAACACAGTTGTAACCACTCTATCTGCTAAGCTTGAGCCTCTTTCCCATAGTCGTAAAATTCATCTCTTTCTCTTTTCTACAAACTCTATCATGGTTGCTGCTCAAAGGACTTATCATCTTAGTTCTATCAACAAAAACTCATACTCACTTGACTTGTGATTCAGCTAAGTCTCATTTATTTACTGTATCTGTCCCTGCATGCTCTTTTATTTGTCTAGTTCTTTTACCCGCATTTTAACCCTTTGAAACACTCTTTTATCCTCATGTTTTCTTGATTCGTGCAACCTACTACTCTTTAAGTCTTATGTTAACTGTTTCCTAGCTCTATAACTCTATTTTTTTTTTCCTAGTAACTCTCAACTTAATAGTTGTTTATTACAGTCTTGTTGGGAGTGAATCAGAATAAATAAATAAATAAATAAAAATATATATATATATATATATATATATATATATATATATATATGTATATATATACATATATATATATGCATATATATAAATATAAATATATATATATATATATATATATATATATATATATATATATATATATATATATATATATATATATATATATATATATATATATATATATATATATCAATTGTTAAATCTAAATATAATAAATGTAAATAAACAATGTTTATTGTGTCAATATATAACACTAAAAACCAATAATGATAAAATTGATGAAGATAAAATTATCTAAGAGAATTTTATACAGGACTGCTTCAACTGTGTTAACCTTCAAGCATACCAAAATAAAAATAATTTCAAAATTATTTGCCCTATTTAAATCAGAAGTTAAAATATGAACTAAGATATTGTCATTAAAATTAAATTTAGCAGCATAAATAATGAATTTTTGAATATTTCCCAAAAAAACAAAAAAACGGACCCCTGCGTTTTTTTTCCAAAAAAACGACCAAAAAAACCAAAAAAACAAGAACCAAAAATACGTGTCACATCTCTAGTTTTTACTTTACAGTCTTCTATTGACAGTTTTCTTTTCTTTAACTCTCTTTACTGCTTTTGGTTATATAATTAACTTCTTAGCATAATATGGCTTTTTGTTGGGAGCAAAAGAAAAAACAACAACAATAAGAAAGAACGTAAATGGTGACAAAAATCACTAAGAAACATGCATAAGCAAAGACTCAAGTAACAATAAAGTTCCTCGCATGATTAGCAAAAAACTTTAAGAGTCTCTGTGTTCCATTGTTAAACGTTAAATTACTTTTTCTATCAGAAAGTTTTAATTCATGTCACAACTAGTGTTACTAAGAATCAGAGAATTTCTTGTTAAATTTCAAACTAAGAACAAATTAAAGTAGAAATACATAAAAAAAAAAACAACAAACCATGTTATCCATTCTAAGTTTCTAATAATTTAATCTGCCAAGAAGATTTTTAGGAGGATCCCACTCAATAAAAATCTCTGTTTTACCATGAACATGTAATTGAGGAGGTAAGGGTGCAAAATAATCTAATAATAAAAACTAATACAATATTATCTTATAAAATATTTTAATTTATGAAAAAATATGATATTGAAAAATGAGTAGATGTTACTAATACTAACAGTAACACTAAAGAAAAATTTTTTTGCAGAAAATACATAATTATTAAATTCAGCATAAATCTATGCAAAACTAATAACAACTTGACTTTAACATGTTTTTATCTTTTACACTCTGTAAAAGATAAAAATATGATAATGAAATATTGAACTTTTTAAGAAAAAAAGTAAACATCGTTGCTTCCAACAAGGCTGCAAGCAGCTACTAATTAAAGTTGGAAGTTACTGAAAGAGAAAAGATGAAGATTGTAGAGCAAGATAACGATTGACGGACGACTTAAAAGATTGCAAATTATATGAATCAAGGAAGAAGATGAGGCAAGCGAATTCCAAAGAGCTGATATTCGAGGAAAAAAGCTAGACGAATAAGCGTTTTTGGAGCACTTAGGAACAGTCACAAAGAAAGGATGGCACTTAATTGAATGACGAGTAACACGAGAACGAATTTTAGTAGATGGCACAAGAGACGCTAGCTCTTTAGAGCAGTGCCCATTATAGTATTTGTAGAAAAGAGAAAGAGAAGCAACATTATGACGATGTGAAAATGGTTGGAGGTTGGCTGCAAGAGCAGGTCCAACTATGTTTACAATGCGTTTTTGCACCTTGTCTAAAAGAGAAAGGGCATCATTAGAAGATCCGCCCCAGATATGGCAACAATATTCCGCACAAGGCCAGATTTGAGATTTATAGAGATAGAGAATAGAATCCGAAGTAAGAAAGTGACAAGCTCGATAAAGAGATGCAACCTTAGCAGATGCTAATTTTGCGACTGATTTGATATGTTTTCCAAGAAAGATTGGAAGTAAGAGTTAATCCTAGAAGATGAAGAGTAGGTGACTCATCGAGTACATCACCGTTCATAAATATAGGAAGATCTAAATTATTGCGATAACGATTGGCTGAAAAAAATTGAGTTTATCTGAATTAAAGTTCACCAGCCACTGTGAGCCCCATGCTGTAGCAGGAGTGAGATCCTTTTCAAGCTCAAATGCCCCCTCCAAGCAATCAGAGGGTGTTGGTTTTTTTCTATCACGACAAGAATAAATTGTAGCATCATCAACAAACAATGCCACCTTATATGTCAGAATATCTGGAAGATCATTAATATAAATTAAAAAGAGTATAGGGCCAAGGATAGAACCTTGAGGAACCCCGAAAGTTAAAGAATAAGAAGAAGAGTGTTGTCCATCATGGACAACTTTTATGCTACAATTGGAAAGGAAGGATTCAATGATCTTAAAGATGTTGCCGGATACACCATAAGAAGAAAGCTTATGGAGAAGACCAGCATGCCAAACTTTATGAAAAGCTTTTGAAATGTCAAGAGCGATAGCCTTAACCTCTCCACCTTTATCTAATGCACGATAAAACCTGTCAGTTATTACTGTTAACAAATCAGCTGTAGAACGAGAAGATCGAAATCCATATTGATGGTCAGAAAGTAAGTTATTCGATTCAAGATGAGAAATTAAGTGTTTGTTAATTAAAGATTCAAAAACCTTGCTTATGATAGGAAGAAGACTTATGGGACGGTAGTTAGACGAATCAGATCGCTCTCCAAAATTTTTGAAGATAGGGATAACAGATGCCGCTTTCCAGCAGGCTGGAAAGCAAGACTCTGATAAGCACTTGTTGAATAGTTTTGTGAGTATAGACGACAGCTCCGGAGAACACTTCTGCAAGACAATAAAAGGTATGTCGTCCGGGCCACAAGCTGTAGAAGAGTCTAAGCAGGAAATCATTTTAGATACAGATGTTGGAGTGATATGAATGTCAAGCAATGGATCAACCTGTTTGTTGGCAATATCAGGTAGAACACAACTAGTGGAATCAAGAGATGATATTGATGAAAAGTTTTTAGCAAACAGTTCGGCTTTGTCTTTAGGTGCGGTGACAAAGTCTGAACCATACAAGAGTGGTGGAATTATAGATTTGCCCTTATTATTGATATTATTAAGTATTTTCCAGAGTTCAGAGCTAATTTTTGAGATGAGATACAAGACTTCATGACCTGAGAATAGCGGGTTTTGGCATTAGACAAAGCCTTTTTACAATTGTTTATAGCAGTAATAAACAGACGTCTGTTTTCTGGAGAATTGTTTTGCTGATAAATATGGAAGTTACGGTTTCGATTGGCAATCGCAGCAGCACAGTGTGAAGAAAACCATGGAGGAGAGTGAGGCTTGACCTGGAATCATCGAGAGGGAATAAAAGATTCCATGTCAGCCTGAATCCACGAAGTTATGTAGGAAGCATATTTGTCGACAGGAAGACGAAAGATTTCTACCCAAGGGCCATCACGAAGAAAATCACGGAGAAATCCCAGTCAGCTTTACTGTAGTTGTAAGAGGTTCGATAGGGGGATTCAGGTGATGAAGTAGAATGAGATATTAGTTTTAGAGAGATCAAACTGTGATCAGAAGCACCTCAGGGTGAATGTGGAGAAACTGAGCACTGACTAGGATCAGAAACAAGACATAAGTCGAGTAGAGAAGGTAAATGATTCGGGTTGACTGGAAAGCGAGTTGGAAAGTTGACTATTTGAGTTAGGGATTGAGAAAGACAAAAGTTGTGGGCTTTAATGCCTGCCAAATCACTGACACTAGAGCCAAGCCATTCAGAGTGGTGAGCATTAAAGTCACCAACAACAATTATATTAGCTGATGGATAAAGAGAGAGGGCTTGGTCAATATGATCAGAAATAACGTCAAAAAGTTTGCAGTCTTGAGATGAAGGAGAGCGATATAGAACAAAGAGAAAGGCAATAGAGTGAAGTGTTGCTAAACGAAAGCACATAAAAGAATAGTCTGTGGATTCAAACCTAGTTTCACGACAAATGGGTGAATTCTTACGAATGTAAATGCCCAGGCCAAGCATGTGACTATTGGAGTCTTTACGAATTAGAGGAAGATAACCATTAACACTAAGATCACAAGATGAGACAGCCGAACTCAAATTAGTCTCACAAAGAGCAAGTAGGTCTGGTGAACTTTGCAAGAGATAAGACTCAACAGAAGAAAAGTTACTTCGAAGACCACGAATATTAGTGAATGATAGGTTTAGAGAACTTGGTGATGATGATGGTTTTTTCTGTTTTATAGTTTTTGGTACTTTATTCATTTTTAAATTAGATTGAAGAACTTGACTGAAAGCAAAGGTAGTACTCAGAACACCGTTTAATAGCCCAAGCAATTGCCTCATTACTACTAATAAACCCTAAGCCATAACAAAGGGCTCCAAATGTGGCCTCTCAATGCACACCAAACATACAAACAGGGACACCATCCATGCGCAACATGGCACTGTTAATACTTTGATATTTTTCAGCTGTTGATGGAATCAGCCTCTCTGAGAGCTACCACAGAGTTCGGGAAACCTGACTACCAGCCGGCCTCAGAACCATAAAACTGAGTTTTAGAGCTGTACCCTCATTAGGAGATAATAGAATGAGTTGCCTAGTCATAAAAACAGTGACACAAGCAAACCCATGCATTGAGTCAAGAAGATCCAGCATTCAACATCCTAAACTGGAAACAATGTATTAAAAATACATCTGCGCCAGCCTAATAGATGAAGAAGGGGTGCGAGGCTGGTCAACAAATAGAATCTGTTTACCCCTTAAGTCTTTGCCTAAGAGGCTTTCTACAAGACAGTAGCCGGATGCATTTAACATCTGCCCAGACTAATATTTTTATCGAGACACCATCTCTAGCCTTTAATCAACCAAGAGCCCCAAGGCGGGGGTGTTTTAAATCAGATTCTGGCATCTCCTAGCCTTAGCCTAAAAAGACGTATCCTACAGGGCAGCTGGACATGAAGCAGATTGTACTGGGTTACATGTTACCAGTAGCAGGATAACCTGATCTGACTGTAAAAGCAGATTTTACTGGGTTACATGTTACCAGTTGCAGGATAACCTGATCTGACTACTTAAATGCGTGTTTGTCCAGGACTTGCGTGTTTACTTAAATGCGTCCAGGACTTGCGTCCAGGACTTGCGTGTTACTTAAATGCGTCCAGGACTTGCATGTTTACTTGCGTGACTACTTAAATGCATGTTTGTCCAGGAAATGCGTGTTTGTCCAGATAACCTGATCTGACTACTTAAATGCGTGTTTGTCAGGATAACCTGACCTGACTACTTAAATGCGTGTTTGTCCAGGACTTTTTCAGGTTTTTAAGGACTGCTGGTTGCCCTTTCTTGTACAGTGTATTTTTCAAACTTAATAAATCGAAGTTTCCGAAAAAGTAAAGCTTTCTCTACGATCCGAATGAAACGTAATTTTGAGACCATAACAAAACAACAACAAAAAGACGTCCATCAACAAAATATGTCAAAAGCCGCCAGTCAAAACGAATCGCTCTTATATATTTATATGAATCCTAAAATGAAAAAACAATCACACATGATAACCACATATACATAACATACAAATCTGCATTTAACATTCCAACCACATACTATATATTAAAAGAAAATATTACCTAAATAAGAATGAGTTCAAACAAGGATAGTTTATTTTATAAAAGAACAAAAAGCATGCAAACGATGTAAAAAGGCTATATGTGCATAAGGGTGTATAGGTGTAATGTGTAAGTCCGTGCTGTTTATGTCGTTCAGTAGAGTCTTGTGTTGTTAGTAACCAGCGTAAAAGATTTATCTCTTAACTACACCAAGCCAGCCCAGTCATATCCCAGAAAACCATGATGGATTAAACATCTATGCATGGATTTATTATTGACTTATGACTGAAAAACTAGCCCTAGTTCCAGCCTTAAATTAAGGGAATTTGGCCATAATCCTAATTACTTATGACAAACTCGCACAGCTATAACAAACTTCTGTTCTCCAAAAATTTTAACTTCTTGATCTTTTTTTTTTTTTTTTTTTTATATTATTCACCTCCCCAAGGCCCGAGGGGGGCCACAACAGTCGAGGAGGATACTCATTTTTTTTTTTTTTTTTTTTTTTTTTTTTTTTTATTTTTTAAGTCATTATTCGTGGTACAACCCTCTCTCAACTCTTTACTCGAACACGAACCTTGCTGAGCAAGGCCGCTGCGCGGAGAAACTAAGTTGAGCGCGGTACTTCCAGGGACATGGTGGGAGTCGAACTCCGAACCTCTCGCTTACAAAGCGAGCGCTCTTACCACTACACCACTACCGCATCTTCTCAAAAGTAAAAAAAATCAGTTTATAGAATTTTTTGTTTAAATGAATTTTGTTGTTGTTCAAATAAAGTTTATAAAAAGGACTTTTACTTTAAAGCTTTTATCTTTTTTGCCCAGTTTGTCTGTCTGTGCCCTATATCTTTATAGGGTATCAACAAGTAGCTTTTGCTACTTGATGATACCCTATAAAGATATAGGTGCCTGCGCCTTATATCATGCCTGGTGCGTATATCCTGCTTTCAAGATGTGGAAATGCATTTTAAAAATATTAAATTATAATTGTACTTTGTTTAATGTATAAAATATTTATAACAAAAAATACCAAGAGTATTTGTTGTTGATGTCAAATAAGCTGCTAATCCTTTTCCTTCACTAGTTAGAGCACGTATCTAAACAAAATGTCTGCTTATGTTATATACCTTAACAAATTATTTTATGTAAGGTGAGGAATTTTTTTTTTTTTTTAATTTAAAACTAATGTTAAAATTATCTATAAACAGTCACAATTTACAAGCAAAAAGTTAAAATATTTAAATTAAGCAATTATTTTATTAATTTGTAGTTAATTTATTATTATTAACTAAAAAAATTGTTGGAATATCTCAATACCTCAAAATTGTACTGAGTTGAAGATTGTAGATGTGTCATTATATAACTTTTTGTCTTTAAAAATATACTTATTGATTTTCCTTAAAAAAATAAAAAAATAAAACCAAAAAATCAATCAGAATCAGAGGTAATTAGGAATTAGGAGATGGAATTATCAGAATTAGAGGTAATCAGGAGATAGAGGTATCAGAATCAGAGGAAATCAGGAATCAGGAAATAGAAGTATCAGAATCAAATGTAATCAGGAGATGGAGGTATCAGAATCAGAGGTAATCAGGAATCAGGAGAAAAAATAAAAAGTACAAAAAAGTGATGCAATAATAGCAGATGTAACTTTAGCAACTTTGTAGTCGATTGAAAATTTTTTACATGGTTTTGACAAGTGGTCAGTAGTGGAGTTTTCATTCATCAAAATAAAAACATTAAAAATTTTGCAATAATAACAAGCAGTAAAAAAATTTTGTTTGTACTAAAATTCACCAGTCATTGCAAACACACAGAAGAGAGATTACATTTAAGATCATCTATTATAAACAATCAAAAACCTTTTATATACTGGAGTATAAAATTGAACTATCAACAAATAAATATACCTTAAAGAAAGATTTTTGAGAAAAACAAAATAAGTTTTATGCATCTATTAAAATATTATGAAATACAAAACAACATATAAAACTTTTCACATCATAAATTTAAAACAAATAAACCACATATAAAACTTTTCACGTCATAAAGTCTTGTGTTCTACCTGTTAGTGACCTCCCAGCATATAAATAGATAATTCAATATGCTTATATATTATATATAAGCATACTGAATTACATAACATATTTTAACTAAGAAAATTGATTCTCTTGTCATTTTAAAACCTTAAAAAAAATGTACCACTTAATAAGAAGAAACATCTAAGAAATAACATATTGAAAATTTAAAAAAGTATTTTCACACTAAAGCTTCAAAACATAAAATTCGTGTTCCTTGGTTATTAAAAAACATTTTTAAATTATTTGATATATCTGCGTGCAGATATACCAACTTATCTTCCTCGTTTAAATTGTGATGACAGGTTTGAAGCTAATAATACACATACAAAAATCTAGAATTTATAAACAAGTATGATCAAAAAAATTTGTTACAAAACTGACTACAAATTTTACAGAAGTTTCTGTCAAGTTTTAATTCTTTAACTATGTCATCAAATTTTATTAAATATTACCCTTTAGAAATGTTTGTTGCAAGGGTTATTCTAATAAGTACTATGTCTCTGTGAAGAAAGCAAACAGGGTTTTTTTTTGCTGTTGTTTTTTTGTTGTTTTTTTTGTGTTATTATATTTTAGTTTTATGCTTGTTAATAATTGAAAAACTTTCTCTTAAATTTAGTTAAATTCTTCCCTAAAATAAAGTTCCAGTTTCAGAAAAAGATTATAAAAAGTAAGAGCCATTTTGAAACTAGAAGACTTTGAAATATCGAAAAAGATAAGAAAAAGAAAAAAGTTGCAAGAAAAATAGGTAATGCAAAAATTATAATAACTGGCCATTTGGATAATTTTTATATTAGTCAAACTGAAGAAGAAAAAAAATTTATTTAATTATGTCATCAAATTTTATTATAAATTACACTTTATAAAAGTGTGTTGCAACAGTTGTTCTAATAAGCGGCAAAGGGGTTTAAGTTTAAGGGGTAAACAGGTTCTATCTGTTGACAAGCCTTGCACCCCTTCTTCATCTTTTAGGCTGGCGTTGATGTATTTATAATGTATTGTTTCCAGTTAAGGATGTTGAATGCTGGATCTTTTTGACTCAATGCATGGGTTTGTTTGTGACTCTGTTTGTATGACAAGTCAACTCATTCTATTATCTCCTATAAAGAATACTGCACTATAACACAGTTTTATCGTTATGTGGTTGCTCTCAATGAGGTTGATTCAATCAACAGCTGTAAAATAGCAGAGCACTAACAGTGCCATGTTGAGCATAGATGGTGTCCCTGTTCGTACTTTTGGTGTGAATTGTCAAGGCCACATTTGGAGCCCTTTGTTACAGCTTAGGGTTTGTTAATAGTCAGTTCAAATCAGTGGAAAGGTCTGTAAAACTTTTATCAGAGCCATCAATGAAAGTTTGGAAGTCAAATTAAGAGACAGCTTCACCCTTGCAAAAAACCAGAGCAGAGGAGAAAATAAGTGTAAAATTGAAAAATGAAATAAGTGTATATTGAAAAATGATTACTTTATAATTTTTTTTCTTTTAATGTTAATTAAAAATGTTATAAATGTTAAAAAAGTTCCAAGACCAAATGAAATAGCAACCCTGATTCTATATATTTTTAAAAAATACTTTTTAAATGTTGTTAAAACTAGAAATTAGTCTATGTGATTAAATAGATTAAAAAGCAAGATTTTTAACCAATTACTCGGTGGCATATAAAATTTTAAAAATTTCTGGAGAACATCATGACCTCTCTAACTTTTGTCCAATCAGTCTTCTATCTGTCATTAGCAAGGTCTTTGAGTTATTAATCAACAAATTTATAACATCCTATCTTGAGTCAAATAACTTACTGTCAGACAATACAATTTTGGATCTTCTTCCTCTATGGGTGACTTGCTAACTGCTGTGATTGAAAGATTCTATTGTGCATTAGATGGAGGCAGTAAGACAAAGCAATAGCCCATTGTTCTTAATATATCTAAAGCTTTCAATAAAGTTTGGCATGCGGGTCTTCTTAACAAGCTTGCTTCATATAGTGTATCTGGGAAAGATTTTGAAATTATCAAATTGATTTTGAAATTATCAAATTATTTTTTTCTATTCGTTTTATTTTATCGATGAACACCAAAAAAAACTCTTCTTTAATTCCAGTAACTTCAAGGGTAGCTCAAAATTCGATCCTTGGTCTTGTTTTGTATCTTATCTACATTGTCGTCCTGACAACCTTGAATCTAAAGTGGCTCTATTTGCTGATGATTTAACTTTATACTCCTGCCTTGACAAAAAATCTTCTCTTTTCAATGGCTAAGAACAGGGAATTGATCTTGAATCTGATCTCAGTTCTATAACAAATTGGGGCTTGAAGTGGCTTGTGAATTTTAAATTCCATTTAATTTCCACTAAAACTTAGTTATTCACTGCAAACAATTATTGCAATACTGTCGACATTCCTAAATTGATGAATGGGAACCCTCTTTGAAGTCCTTTTTTTTTTTTTTTACATCTTCTTGGATTATTGTTCACTACTGACCTCTCATTGAACTATATATACAACTGATTGCTAAAATAGCATCTGCTAAGATTGCTTCTTTTTATCGTGCTCACCATTTTATTACTCCTGGTTCCATTCTCTACCTCTGCAAATCTCTTATTTATCCCTGTATTGAATACAGCTGTCATATTTTGGCTATTTCTTCTAATGATGCTCTTTCCCTTCTAGACAAAGTGCATTGTAAAGATGGACTCTATCAGCTAAGCTTGAGCTTCTTCCCATCTAAAGTAAAGTTTAAAGTTTTAATAAAGTCTCTTTCTTTTCTTTTTTACAAATCTCTTTCTTACAAATACTAGAGCTATCATCTCAAGCTCCATCAACTAAAACTTACTAAAACTTTGCCATTCATACTTTATTTTTTTACTGCCCCTGCATGCTCTAAAAACTTTTATTTGTCTTGTTTTTTTCTGCACTTTAACCCTTTGGAAGCTCTCCATCTTCATGTTTTTCTGACTCATACAACCTTCAACTTATCAAGTCTTCTGTCTATCTGCTTGTTATATAACTCTATTGTTTTTTCAGTTTCAAGTAACATTTCAGTTTCAAATTTTAAAGTCTTCTGCCAATCCTTTCCTTGCTATATAACTCTATACTTTTTTCTAGTAGCTCACAACTTAATAGTGATTGTTTGCAGCCTTGTTGGAAGTTAGAGGTGTAGTTTGAAATGTTTGTTGGTGATGGCTCTGTCGCTTCTAACTGCTGCCTAGTTACTATTATTATTAATTACTAGACTATTACCAGTAAAATACTTCTAAAATCTCATCTTGAGTCTAAATATTTAATTCCGAAATTAAATTTAAACCTGAATATTATTTATTATTTAATTATTTGCTATCTGAATTGAGACATAAATGAATAAATTTAATCTTCTTGTTTTACTGCTGACTCATTGTAACCATAGTAATGAAAAGATAAAAAGATTAGGTAGAAGGCAGCGAGGCAAGACATTGATAAAGTGAGGCAAGGGTGTTGCCTCTTGGTTGCTCTCTTGATATGGTCTATTTATATCTTGATATGATTCTTTTGATATTTATCATATATCTTGATGCTGGTTTTTGATGTTGGTTTTCTCAATAAACTTTCTTTATAAGATGCATTCTCTCTCAGAAAAATTTCAAAATTATTGAATCATTCTTTTCTAACCACAGTATTTAAGTTGTTTTATAAAAATTTGAAATAAATAAGTGTGTGAGAAATAACACACTTATTCATTTCAAATTTTATTCATTTATTCATTGAGATTTTCTTCATGATGTTTCATTTCCTTCATGATGTTACACGATGTTTCATTTATTCATTGAGATTTCCTTCATGATTCCTTTATGAAATCATCATGAAGATCTCTTTTCTGTGACAGATAGGAGCAGTTACTGAAAAAAAAATATTTTAATTTTACTTCTATATTGACTTTTTTCACTCACTCTTTTTTTTCATTCACACTTTTTTTAATAAGTGAGACACTCTTTTTGAGTTTTTTACTTAATATCTTCTCTAAATTTCTTTTACTTTTGTTAACTGACCTCTCATGAAAACATTCAATCAATTGTTCAATTCAATTCAAAAAACTGAACTCTCATGGAAACATTCAATCATTGCAAAGTTAGTCTCTACTATAGTTAATCATTTACCTTGCTTGTCATTTTCTTACTTCTGATTCCATTCTCTACATTTATCAACCTTTTATTCATCTTTGTGTGGAACTCTGTTGTCATATTTAAACAAGTGCTTCTAATAACGTCCTTTCTTTTATAAACAAGGTCAAAAAACACATAGAAAATATAGTTGGATAACTCTAGATGCCAAGCATTTTTCAAGATGCAGAGTTTTTGTCCATTGTTGAAAGATTGCATTTCTTCCTCAATCATACAAATACTACTATTATCGCTGCTCAAGCGTTTATCTCATCCTTATTGTTCCTTTATACTCAAAAAATCTTTATTCATCTAGTTTTTCTTTTTCTTAATACTTATCATGACAAAATATATATAAATAAAAATATACAAACAAAGTATAACAAAAATATTAATACTTATAATGCCAAATCATGGAAAATATTGATTTTTATACCTTCAACAGAGAGTTCATACCCTATAATTACACCATTTTTTTCCAAAGGTTCATCTCAGCTAAGTTTCAATTTTGATGTGGTATAAAAAAGAACACAAAATTTTGTAGGAGCACTGGGTACTAAAATTAATAATTTTATAAAAAGATTTTTTAAATGTTTTCAAAAAAAAGTTAACTGTGTTTCTAAACACCATTAAAAAAAAGTTAATTGTATTTCTAAATACAACTGAAAAAAAGTTTCTAAATACAACAATAAACTTAAAACAAAAATGCTAAGAGATGTATGTACATATTGTTTACATTTCAAACATTAAAAAAGTTTGGAAAAAAAAACTATTTATTAAGAAAAGTTTAACTAAAAAAGATTCAACTGTGCTTCTAAACATAACTAATAACCTTAAAAATTAAAAGTTAACTGTGTTTCTAAACACAACAAATAAACTTAAAAAAAAAAGAGGGTAACTGTGTTTCTAAATGCAACTAAAAAAAAGTTTCTAAACACAACTAATTAACTTGAAAGAAATTACAAACAGATGTATGTATATGAAATATGAAAAATACAAACAGATGTACAAGAAAGATCAAAAGTTTTCATTTTATGATATTTTGTCTTAAGTTAAATTAAAAAAATCAAAACAGCAAATCAAGTTTAATGAAAACTGCAGCATAAAAGAGCTTTGCGTCTATTCTAAATTTCACAAGTATTCTAAATTATATAGCATATAGCTAAAAGATATATATACCGTAAAATTGCCTAAGTTTGGTCACTTAAGCTTAAAACATTTATTTATCATGCATAAATAAAAAAATTTAAAAAAATTTTTTTTTCCTGAAACATAGAGAAAATTATATTGATAATTGATATCGTAAAAATAAAAAAATGTAAAATAAAAACTAGTACTCAATATTTAATTTACAATAAAAACATCTACTTTGACCAAACTTTCAATACCATCTCATAAGTCTGGCTGCTATATAAATACTAATGACGTATCACAAACTTAATGTCACAAACAATGAAAACTAATTTTTAAATGTTGTTTTATTGTAAAATTATGATATAAATTCAGGTAATACTAGTAATAAACTAAGAAGGGCGTCGCCCCCGGGCTTAAAAAAAAGAAGTCTTTTGGGGCACCAAAGAAAACAAGAAAGAGCACATAAATAAAAGGCTTTTTTTAAATATATGTAGTAGTTTTTTTAATTTTTATTGTAATTAGTCAACTATTTTATTACTTTAGCCATTATCGCATTTGCTATGCCATTGGTTAATAAAATTAAAAATATATTTTTCAATTAAGTTAAAAAGGTTTTCTCATTATAGTAGAACAGCAAGATCCACCAATTGTCACAGGATTTGCAAAGTATCCATAGTATCAATTGTCATTAGACTGTAATTTTATCTCCAAAAAAAAATGTCACAAGCTTGATAATTTTTAGAACTCAAAGAACCGTCAGTTAGTTTTGAAATAATGAACAAACTTTTTATTCAAATAAAATACAATGGTGTGTATCCATTATAAAATTGTCAAAATTTGCTGGTAAATTTACAGGTAAAGTTACCTATAAATTTTACACTTGCAACACTTATCAACATTTTTACAATATTACTGCTCATTGTCTCCTTTGTTTATCCATGAATGACCGAAGTTAGAGTATTTCCAAATTTCACTAATTTTTATAAAAAAAAGTAGTTAATTTTCTAAAGATAACTTTTTTTTTGTAAATATAATTAATTTGGTGATTCTTAATAATACTAAGATTAAATATGATCATTTATTTTAATAATTTAAGATTTTAGATTTTAATAGTATGCATTTTTTCAAATTGATGTTTTGCTAAAGAATTATTTCTGCAGGTTGCATAAAAACATTATTATTTTTTATAGATTCATATTTACGAACTAATTACAAATATTATATGATAAAAAAATTTCGTAAAATTTGAGTTTTGCATGCTTTTTTTATATTTTTCCTTAAATGACCGAAGTTACATGGTGACCGAAGTTACATTGGGACCGAACTTAGGCGATTTTACGGCATATATTTTTCTTATTCAATTATTATTCTGATTAACTCCAACAATGGATCGTCCATAAAGTACGTACGCTCGGAGAGTAAAAGGTCTGGAAAACACGTTGGATACCTAGATGGGGGTAGGGGGGTAGGGGGGGAAGTAGGTC